>NC_064811.1:55669217-55709722 GCF_023721935.1 Panthera uncia
TTGTGACCGCTAAACCAGCCCTGCAAGAAATTTTAAGGGGGACTCTTAGAGGGGAGAAAAGATGAAAAAAAATATAATATATATATATATATATATATATATATATATGCCAAAAGCAACAAAGATTAGAAAGGACCAGAGAACACCACCAGAAACTCCATCTCTACAAGCATCATAATGGCAATAAATTCCTATCTTTCAGTATTCATTCTAAATGTCAATGGACTCAATGCTCCAATCAAAAGACATAGGGTAACAGAATGGATAAGAAAACAAGATCCATCTATATGCTGTTTACAACAGACCCACTTTAGACCTAAAGACACCTTCAGATTGAACGTAAGGGGATGGAGAACCATCTATCATGCTAATGGTCAACAAAAGAAAGCCAAAATAGCCATACTTATATCAGACAATCTAAACTTTAAAATAGACTGTATCAAGAGATGCAGAAGGACATTATATGATAATCAAGGGGTCTATCCACCAAGAAGACCCAACAATTGTAAACATTTATGTGCCAAACGTGATAGCACCCAAATATATAAATCATTAATCAAAAACATAAAGAAACTCATTAATAGTAATACCATAATAGTAGGAGACTTCAACACCCCATTCACAACAGTGGACACAGCATCTAATCAAAAAAATCAACAAGGAAACAATAGCTTTGAATGCCACACTGGACCAGATGGACTTAACAGATATATTCAGAACATTTCATCCTAAAGCAGCAGAATACACATTCTTCTCCAGTGCACATGGAACGTTCTCCAGAATAGACCACATACTGGGACACATCTCAGCCCTAAGTAAGTACAAAAAGATCAAGATCATACCGTGCATATTTTCAGACCACAATGCTATGAAATTTGAAATCAACCACAAGAAAAAATTTGGACAGGTAACAAATACTTGGAGACTGAAGAACATCCTACTAAAGAATGAATGGGCTAACCAAGCAGTTAAAGAAGAAATTAAAAAGTATATGGAAGTCAATGAAAATGATAACACCACAACCCAAAACCTCTGGGATGTAGCAAAGGCAGTCATAAGAGGAAAGTATATAGCACTCCAGGCCTTCCTAAAGAAGGAAGAAAGATCTCAGATACACAACCTAAACTTACACCTTAAGGAGCTGGAAAAAGAACAGCAAATTAAACCCAAAACCAGCAGAAGACAGGAAACAATAAAGATTAGAGCAGAAATTAATGCTATCGAAATGAAAAAAAAAAAAAAAAAAAAAAAACGTTGAACAGATCAATGAAACCAGAAGCTGGTTCTTTGAAAGAATTAACAAAATTTATACACCACTAGCCAGTTGGATCAAAAAGAAAAAGGATCCAAATAAACAAAATCAAGAATGAAAGAGGAGAGATCACAACCAACACAGCAGAAATAAAAACAATAGCAAGAGAATATTATGAACAATTATATGCCAATAAAATGGGCAATCTGGAAGAAATGGACAAATTCCTAGAAACATATACACTACCAAAACTGAAACAGGAAGAAATAGAAAATTTGTACAGACACATAACCAGTAAGGAAATCAAATTAGTAATCAAAAATCTGCCAAACAAACAAGAGCCCAGGACCAGATGGCTTTCCAGGGGAATTCTACCAAACATTTAAGGAAGAGTTAACACCTATTCTCTTGAAACTATTCCAAAAAATAGAAATGGTAGGAAAACTTCCAAACTCTATGAAGTCAGCATTACCCTGATTCCAAAACCAGACAGAAACCCCACTAAAAAGGAGAACTATAGACCAATTTCCCTGATGAACATGGATGCAAAAATCCTCAACAAGATATTAGCCAACTGGATCCAACAATACATTAAAAAAATTATTCACCACAACCAAGTAGGATTTATACCTGGGATGCACGGCTGGTTCAATATCCACAAAACAATTAATGTGATTCATCACATCAATAAAAGAAAGGACAAGAACCACATGATCCTCTCAATAGATGCAGAGAAAGCATTTGACGAAATATAGCATCCTTTCTTGATAAAAACCCTCAAGAAAGTAGTGATAGAAGGATCATACCTCAAGATCTTAAAAGCCATATATGAACGACCCGACGCTAATATCATCCTCAATGGGGAAAAACTGAAAGCTTTCTCCCTAAGGTCAGGAATAAGACAGGGATGTCCACTCTCGCCACTGTTATTCAACATAGTAATGTAAGCCTTAGCCTCTGCAATCAGACAACACAAAGAAATAAAAGGCATCCAAATCAGCCAGGAGAAGGTCAAACTTTCACTCTTTGCAAATGACATGATACTCTATATGGAAAACCCAAGATTCCACCAAAAAACTGCTAGAATTGATTCATGAATTCAGCAAAGCTGCAAGATATAAAATCAACGCACAGAAATCGGTTGCATTCCTATACACCAACAATGAAGCGACAGAAAGAAAAATCAAGGAATCAATCCCATTTACAGTTCCACCAAAACTCATGAAATACCTAGGAATAAATCTAACCAAAGAGGTGAAAAATCTATACACTGAAAACTATAGAAAGCTTATGAAAGAAATTGAAGAAGACACAAAAAAATGGAAAAAGATTCCACGCTCCTGGATAGGAAGAACAAATATTGTTAAAATGTCAATACTACCCAAAGCAATCTACATATTCAATACAATCGCTATCAAAATAACACCAGCATTCTTCACAGAGCCAGAACAAATAATCCTAAAATTTGTATGGAACCAGAAAAGACCCTGAATAGCCAAAGCAATCTTGAAAAAGAAAACCAACGCAGGAGGCATCACAATCCTGGACTTCAAGCTATACTACAAAGCTGTAATCATCAAGACAGTATGGTACTGGTACAAGAACAGACACTCATCTCAATGGAATAGAATAGAGAACCCAGAAATGGACCCACAAATGTGTGGCTAACTAATCTTTGACAAAGCAGGAAAGAATATCCAATGGTATAAAGACAGTCTCTTCAGCAAGTGGTGCTGGAAAAACTGGACAGCGACATGCAGAACAATGAACCTGGACCACTTTCTTACACCATACACAAAAATAAACTCAAAATGGGTGAAAGACCTCAATGTAAGACAGAAAGCTATCAATACCCTTGGGGAGAAAGCAGGCAAAAACCTCTTTGATCCTGGCCGCAGCAACTTCTTACTCAACACGTCTCTGGAAGCAAGGGAAACAAAAGCAAAAATGAACTATTGGGACCTCATCAAAATAAAACCTTCTACACAGCAAAGGAAACAATCAGCAAAACTAAAAGGCAACCGACAGAATGGGAGAAGATATTTGCAAATGACATATCAGATGAAGGGTTAGTATCCAAAATCTATAAAGGACTTATCAAACTCAACACCCAAAAAACAAATAATCCAGTGAAGAAATGGGCAAAAGACATGAATAGACACTTCTCCAGAGAAGACATCCAGATGGCCAACAGACACATGAAAAAATGCTCAACATCACTCATCATCAGGGAAATACAAATCAAAACCACAATGCGATACTACCTCACACCTGTCAGAATGGCTAACATTGACAACTCAGGCAACAACAGATGTTGGCGAAGATATGGAAAAAGAGGATCTCTTTTGCGTTGTTGGTGGCAATGCAAGCAGGTGCAGCCACTCTGGAAAGGAGTATGGAGGTTCCTCAAAAAACTAAAAATAGAACTACCCTACAACCCAGCAATTGCACTACTAGGCATTTATCCAGGGGATACAGGTGTGCTGTTTCAAAGGGACACATGCACCCCCATGTTTACAGCAGCACTATCGACAATAGCCAAAGTATGGAAAGAGCCCAAATGTCCATCGATGGATGAATGGATAAAGAAGAGGTGGTATATATATACAATGGAGTATTACTCAGCAATAAAAAAGAATGAAATCTTGCCATTTACAACTACGTAGATGAAACTGGAGGGTATTATGCTAAGTGAAATTAGTCAGAGAAAGACAAAAATCATATGACTTCACTCATATGAGGACTTTAAGAGACAAAACAGATGAACATAAGGGAAGGGAAACAAAAATAATATAAAAACAGGGAGGGGGACAAAACAGAAGACACTCATAAATATGGAGAACAAAATGAGGATTACCGGAGGAGGGATGGGCTAAATGGGTAAGGGGCACTAAGGAATCTACTCCTGAAATCATTGTTGCACTATATGCTAATTCATTTGGATGTTAATTTTAAAGAATAAAAAATAAAACAAGTTAAAATAAAAATAAAAATAATAAAAAATAATGAAAGAAAAATGTCCATTGTTTAAAACCCCAATCTCTTCCAGTTACTTATCTTTTGAACACTAAATTATGCTGGGTCCTTACATTTCTTGTAGATAAAGCAAGTATTGGATTGCTGAGGGGCCCAGAATGATCTCATCAGAGGAAAGCAAAAGAACCAAGATGGGCCTAAAGCCAGAAACAGAGGGAAATCGCCTGCGGGCAACACTCTGACTCCCTAACTCTGGTGGCTCCAGTCAGTCGGTGGCCTTCGTGCCACTGTTGGCCAAGACCTGTGATGGCGGTATTGTGGCAAATGGAAAATGGAGGCACACAGACCTCTGTGCAAACCTGCGCTCTGTCTGTGTAGCCTCAGCCCGTGTTTGTCACTTACTCGCTGTGAGTCTCAGTCCGCACCATCTACCATTCAGAGTTTGAATACAATATATCTGAAATACATAACTTTGTCCCTAAGTCCCATGCTAAATAAATGAGTAGCAGCTCCTTGGAATCCAACGAGTTGATCTAACATCCTGCAGGTGGGCTCATGAGATTCATGTGCCATGAATAGATGGGTGAGTGTGGGTTGTGATGGGTGGGAAAGGGAACCCACCTTATACAAAAGCCATAAACAGAGAGCTGCACCCCATGTATAGGAGCCTGTTTAGGGAGAGGAGTTTGAAATGTGTGCACCGTTTCAATGTAGTTGTGTCAGTGTAGAGGTTAGCATTTCTGGAGAAAGTGATTAGATGATGTCTGGTAAGAAATGATGTGATAGACTCAACAAGCTTCAACTTAATTATCTAGTCTGCTCTAACTGTTCATTTAAAAGCTGATTCATCTTGCCCAGCATGCAATACACTCCCAGTACCAAGAGAGAGCCTCTTGCTTTCAAGAGAAGGAAGAATTTTTTTTTTTTTTACTTTCCATGCAATTGAACTTTAAAAAACCATAATTTCTGTTTGCATTGGAAACTGAAACTTCACAAACCCATTTCGTGTAAGTTCACATCCCACTTCATTTTTACAGAGAAGTCCTTTATAAAATCTTGGTCCCGGTGTCTTGACACCATTGGTGAAAACATGCATTCCACGTAAGTCTACACTATCTAGAGAGACACAGTTAACCACAGGCAGACCTAGGTTCAAAACCCCACTTAGTCTTGGGCGAGTTATTTAACTTCATTAAGATTTCATTTTTTCAGAGGCTCCTGGATGGCTCAGTTGGTTAAGCGTCCGGCTTTTGTTTTCAGCTCAGGTTGTGATCTCAGTTCATGAGTTAGAGCCCCATGTTGGGTGGGCTCTGTGCTGACAGTGCAAGGCCTGCTTGAAATTCTCTCTCTCTCTCTCTCTCTCTCTCTCTGCCCCTCCTTCACTTGCATGCTCTCTCTCTCTAACTAAACTTTAAAAAGACAAATTTCATTTTTTTCAATGGTAAAATATTGGGGAGGGGGATCCTAGTACCTACTTCATAGGGTTTTTGTGAATATTAGTTAAATCATCTAAAGCCCTTAGCACAGAGCCCGGCACATAGTAAGTGAACCTATTATTGTTATATATATTTCAAAGTGCTATTACTATTATTACTGTAAAACAATGGTAACTAGGCAAGATTTATGGTCACAATTTTATTTCATTAATTAAATGTTTGTAGCTATCTCTTTTCAAAAGGTGATTTAGACAACAGCAAGAAATAGTAAGGTTAGTAAAGTTAGCAGGTAGGCACAAGCATAAAAGAAGTACAAACAGGCTCAATTTTGGGTCAGAGGTGATTCATCATCAAATTTATGAAGCACCAGGCCCTTCCTTCCATGCCTTAGAGGGGCCCAGGTAAAGTGTTCACATGACTATCAGTTTTTATAAAATTTGCCCACAATTAGCTAAAAACGCTGTTTCTTTCAACTCTCGTGGTCCCTCAATTATGATTTTCCTAAATTCAAATGGCACTGGAATAGCATGGACATTTGGGGGAAGTTGCAATGGGGAGACATTTAGTTTGGGTTTAGTGCTATATATATCTATATCTATCTCTATATGTATATATATATATATATATATATATATATATATATGACCCACAGTTAACTCTTGTATCTAGTTAAAATATTGCTAGCCATCCCCATGTAGAAATGGCTTCCAGAAATGTTCCTGCTTCCCAGACCTCTACCTGCCTACTCATTCTTCCTGTGACTCAAAGGTGCAGGACGAGAGAACATATTGTGGTATGTCCCTGGCAGCTGACACTAGAATTATGTATGTAGAGAAGGAAAAACAGGGCTTGAAATGTACAGGTGTTATGATAAAGGTTAGGCAGTTAGTAAAAATACTGATTTTTCCAGATTTTGTGATGTTTGTTGTATTTGTCCCCTTTTTAAAACCTGAAATTTGTTGCAATTTCATTTCTTATCTAAACAAATGTTTTTTTGTGGTCTTTTTCCTTAAAGAAAGCCCCAAGATTGTACTAGCTTAGGTCTCCCATTATCTGGATCCACCATTAATTTAGCACCAAATTCAGCTCCAAGCTTCCTAGTAACCAGAATGTCACATACTTAGAATTATGGCAAGAGAGAAAAAAAATCATGATAGTTGCAAGAAAAGAGATCAGTATTTCTCAAGCAAGATACAGAATGGAAGGTCACTGGTCTGGATTCCCCCAGTAGCCATGTGACTCCAGAAAAATAACACATATCAAGGAGAGCAAGGTTTTTCATGAAATACAATTCTAGAAGAAATTTCCTCTGTAGAATTGTATGGAAGGCATATCAAGTGACGTGGTGCCGCTTTCAGCACTGTCTTACGGAAAAGTCCTCCACTAGGTTCCAGATGTGTTTGACTAGCCCTGCTCACCTCTTGAGCACTCACCATCTCCCACTGCTCTCAGTCCTGGAGTTCTTTTCCAGCCATTCTAGACATCTCTACATTCCTCAGATTCATCTTCTCATTCTTTCTCCAGATTTTACCAATGCTGTTCTCTGACTTCCCTACTTTCCTATGCTTGTCTGGCTACCTTCAACTCAAGTGTCAGTCTACAGCTTACATCTCACATCCTCTGGGATGCTCTCCATAAAATTATTCTTATGTGCTCTGAACTTCTCCAGTTTTATTCCTTATTACACAGGATTATAACCAATATCACAACGTCTACATCCATTATTGTACAAATAACTCCCTGAAGGTACAGATTCTACCTATGGTGTTCACCATTATAACACCACTTATGTGCACCATGCCAGCACATGGGCACTTAATCACGGCATATGTCTTATGCGTGTGAGCTTTAGTAAATGTTACTTAATGAAGGTGATTTTTTTTAATTTACTTATGTTGAGGGTAGGGGGGATAGCATGAGCCGTAGAGGTGCAGAGAGAGAGAGAGAGAGAGAGAGAGAGAGAATCTCAAGCAGGCTCCACACTGTCCATGCAGAGCCCCACGTGGGGCTTGAACTCACAAACCATAGGATCATGACCTGAGCCAAATCAAGAATTGGATGCTTAACCGGCTGAGCCACCCAGGCACCCCAATGGTGATTTTTTTTTATTTTTTTTTTTAATGTTTATTTATTTCTGAAGGAGAGAGAGACAGAGCATGAGTGGAGGAGGGGCAGAGAGAGAGACACACACACAGAATCTAAAACAGGCTCCAGGCTCTGAGCTGTCAGCACAGACAAACCCACAAACCACGAGATCACAACCTGAGTCAAAGTCAGATGCTCAACTGACGGAGCCACCCAGATGCCCCCTGAAGATGATTTTTTTTTTTAAGGAGCTAAACTAATCTAGAAGTATGGGCTACCAATAGTATGATTTGATCCAGGGACAGATCTCACAGTTTTCAGGAGTGGTTCAATAGCTCTTTTTCCAAAACCACTTTTCTCAATCAGGCATTTTATCAGAACTGAACTGCAAATAATTTAGGATTCTCTTAGACTGAAAGTCTGGTCCACTAATATTCCACTCTACTGAGGAAGGACAATGTCATATGCGTGGGAAAACAAATAGACAGGTTCTTGTTAAAGAAACGCTATAAAGTCTGATTCCCAAAGTCACAGGGTTGATGAGTGACCAGTCAAGAACTAGAAACTAGATAGTCTGACTGCCTGTGATTTTTCTCCACACTTAACATTGAGACACCTAAATAGGGACAATGGCAGCCATTGTTATGAAAGGAAAAGCTAGAAAAGCCGTGTCTTCAACCCATTGCTTCAATTTAGACCAAGACAGCAAGGAGTAGGGGACAGAACAGGGGCTCTGGAGCCAGACTATCTGGCTTTAGCCACCTACTGGCTGTTTAACCATGAACACACACACTATTGAATCCTTTTGCATGTTGGTTTCCTTATAGTAAAGTGCGTGTAATAACAGAACCTACCTCTTAGGGTTGTGGTGAGGAATAGAGGAGTTAACCTATTAACTTAGAACAGCACTGAATACACAGCAAATGATCAATAAATATACTATTGCTACCATGAGACAGAATCACAACCAACTTATAAGAAGTACAAGAAGCAGAAAAACATCTAATCCATATGAAGGACTTAGGAGGAGTCAGGTATTGTTCTAAGCACGGTGTACACATTACTCAGTATTTCGAACCCCAAGACCTGTGTTTTTAGCCACTGGGTTACATTTTCTTCTCAGGGTGAAGAGGGAAGAGAGAGAAGAAGATAGTCTTCCCTAGATTCTGTATCATTTAAAACTGACCTTGAGTACATACAAGAGAGTCATTACTCAGAGCTCCAAGAAGTAAACACTACCTCTGAGGGTGGTCCAAATAAATAACCACCTACCAGCAGTAACTCCCTGACATCACAGAATAACTTTTTTATTTGAAGACTAAAAGCTGGATTTAAACTGGATAAATCTGATAAAATGTATGACCCTGTTTCTTTTTTTCTATATTCTATTTATGTACGTTTGGTTGCTCTTTGAGGGGGGTGGGGTATTTGCTTTCCTTTTTTTGTTTTTTAAAGTTAATTTATTTTGAGAGACAGAGAGAGCAAGTGCGGGGAGGGGCAGAGAGAAAGAAAGGGTGTGAGAGAGAGTGCTTATATGAAGTATAAGAGATACTTATACTCTTATCTTATAGTCCTGATCTGAGACTCAAACTCACAAACCGTGAAAGCATGACCTGAGCCAAAACCAAGAGTTGGACACTTAACCATCTGAGCCACCCAGGCACCCCTGTTTTCTGTATTTATATTGTTTTGTTTTTAATGAATAAGCACAATGAAATGAAACATTCCTCAAAAAGTACTTGGGGAATATGTCAGTGGTCAGTATTAAAGCAGCTATTAAGCAAGCTCTAACCATGGGTAACATTCATATATCTATTTTCTTATAAGATTTATTTGAGCCATGTGCTATGAACTTTAAACGAATTATCTTGTTAAATTCTTAACAAACCAACGAAGGAAATACTATTATTATCTTCCACTTTACAAATGGAGAAACTGAGGCTAAATCGCTAAAGCAATTAATTCACTTGCCCAAGATTTTAATTTTTTTTAACGTTTTTTATTTATTTTTGAGACAGAGAGAGACAGAGCATGAACGGGGGAGGGGCAGAGAGAGAGGGAGACACAGAATCGGAAGCAGGCTCCAGGCTCTGAGCCATCAGCCCAGAGCCCGACGCAGGGCTCCAACCCACGGACCGCGAGATCGTGACCTGAGCCGAAGTCGGACGCTTAACCGACTGAGCCACCCAGGCACCCCAAGATTCTAAAACGAGTAAGTCATGGAAGTTGAAGTTCGAACCCCATGCTGAGTTCTGACTCAGAAAACTTCCTTCTCTAATATCTGGTGCAGGATGAGTGGGCACCTAAGCTGGGGCTTCGCATGAAGAGGCCACTCAGGAAATGTTTGTAGAATAAAACATTGTTAACCATTTAATCTGTAAAAGTTCAACACCACCTCCTCTTTTCCTATGTTAGAAGAGTGTCTCACATTTAAAGCCTGAGGATATGCTATATGAACGGTTCCCAAAGAGAAGTCAAGGTTATGAGTTCTATACTTAGAAACTATGTAGTCACCAGTAAGAAATTTCTAAGACACTATTTGTCTCAAGTATTTCATTCACGAGTCCTGCAGTGTTAGATAGAGTGTTATACTAATAATAATCCATAGAACTTCAGCTCCACAGTTGTACTTAGATGAGGATCTATGTGCTCTGAGAGCTATGACTGCCTTGTTTCCATTTGAGTCCTTAGTGAATCATTACAAGGTGTAATGTGGAATCATCAGAATACCTTCATGTACTGATCAGTCACTGATCATCACTCAGTGCCTACTACATGCCAGGCACTTTGCATGCATTATTTAATCTACTTCTTAGAAGAAACATACTACCCCCATTTTACTACACAGAAAATCAAACAGTTGGATATTTGTGGAAGGTTTAAACTCAGGTCTGCCAACTCCAAAGCCTGGCCTCTTTCTACAGTATCTACAGTAAGAAACCAAAAGACTTTTCTGTTCCCACCAGCTTCAAATCTAGGACAATGAGAAAAATCTTATTAAAATCAATTAAAATCTTATAAATCTTATCTTATTAAAATCTATTACATCGATTATTTAATAATTGGAGAGAAAAAAGTGGGGAGGTCAGACACCTTTGGAGGATATGATTCTCCTTCAGGGAAAAATAATGCATTTATACAAAAACACAGAAATTTGTATATATAATTTCATACATTTACAGATCCCAGTGAAGAGGTTAAGAAGACTTGCTTATGGACAAGAAAAGAACACAGAGAAAAAAGAAAGGAGGTACACTTAAAAATGTTTTTAAGCCAAATCAAGAGAACACAGAGAAAAAAGAAAGGAGATACACTTAAAAATGGTTTTAAGCCAAATCATTAACATGTTCACTAGTAATTGTAATTGTTTGGAGGGAAAAAGAATTTATAAAATCAGCAGAGATGATAGCAGTAAAAGGGAAAGGTCATAAAGGACTGGTTTGGAAGTATTTTGTCAAGTGAAGCACTTCTTCGGTGTTCTGAAAGAAAAAAGAGACTTGATTGTTTCCTAAATCCTATCCACCACTACTAAGAATTCATCCATTCAAAGGCTCAGCTGGATATTTAAGACATGAATTATTTCATGACCACTAACCAGCCTTGTGGCAGAGGGAACAAGGGTAAATAAAGAAAGCGATCAAAAGGAGGGGCGCCCTGCTGGTTCAGTTAGTGGAGCATGTGACTCTTGATCTCTCATGCGTTCAAGCCCCATATTGGGCCTAGAGCTTACTTTTTAAAAAAAAAAAAAAAAAAAAAAAACAGGAGGTTTAGTGGCCACTGGAACTAACCTAAATGACTAAGGCCAAAATCAGAACTCCAGCATCTACATGAAGGGCACGGGCAAAGGCCAGTGTCACCCAGCATCACGATTCTCATTTCACCTACAAGAAAACACTGTCCCCTAGGTGTTCTACCACTTGCAAATTCATCTCAATGTGCATAGAGCACAAACAGTATTATAGCTACTACCCAGTTTCTACAAAATCAAAGACAGGCAGGCACTTGCAGCAGATATCCCTTTGTACATCTTGGATTCAGACAGGCTTAAAAGGTATTTAGAACTTAAAGTCACTTGGCAGGGTGGGTGATGGGTATTGAGGAGGGCACCTTTTGGGATGAGCACTGGGTGTTGTATGGAAACCAATTTGACAGTAAATTTCATATATTAAAAAAAAAATAAAATAAATAAATAAAGACTAAGTGATGTGGGGCAAAAAAAAAAAAAAAAAAAAGAACTTAAAGTCAAACATTCTGGTGCAAGGTTATTCTTTGTGGTTCTAAATTCAGGGAGATGGCAGGGAGTGGAGGGAGGGCGTGCTAAGAAATGCAGTGTTATTGGGCCTGAGAGGAAGGACACAGCAGCTCTGGTGCCTTGGAAGGACAGCACCCTTCGGAACCACTGGATGAACTGACATGCACCATCATATCAAGTAAGAACTGGTTTTTGGCATTAAATTAAAATATTCTTAATTTTTAAATGCCAACACAAAAATAAGTAAGCAAAGATCACCACTACAGATATTTTCTCTTGTGGAGCCGTAAGAGAACAGGAGAATCCCAAGTACAGCAAAGAGAGCGATTTGCTCTTGTTAATGAAAAGTATAAATTTTCCATTTATTTGGAAGTGAAATCTTTATTATAAAAAGCCAGATATCAAAAAACATTCATAACATAACCCCTTCAGTGAATTTCTTAACTCCTATTTTCATGAGGTTGTGTTACCATGAATAGCTGAGAGTTCATTTATCATTTTGCATATCTGATCTAAAACTCGGAATCCCAAGTGACTCAGTTATATTTTTCTTCAAAAAGAACACTATGTCCTGGTAGCTTTATGTAATACAAATCAAATGAAGGCACTGAGTTGTCCATGGGTATAACATTTCACCTAATTTTAATTATATGTTAAATAAATAGTAATTAACTATATTAAGTTTATATTTCTATAGCTATATCTATATATCTATATCTATAGAATTAGAATTAGAGATATAGAGATAGAATGATAGAGAGAAAGAGAGAGAGAGAGAGATGTATGTAGGCCTGCATTTTGATGATGGTCAATGATTTATCACAGTAGAATATAGTTAATATTCACTTTTGTTCCCTAAATATCTCTGCATAAACAAAGTTTCTAAACTTGAAAAACCCCAAATTCATCAAGGAAAGCATCTCCCAAATCTTACAGCTGTAAGCTCATTTTCCTGGACTGTTATTATACATAATAAGAGACTTGATTTGACAGCTCCTATAATAACACTTTATAAATTTACACTGGATGTGTTTTTTCACCTTAAACTCTTGTGATGGCAAAACCATTTTTCTCAAAGCTGATTGGTTGTACAGGTCTACAACAGAGCTTAAATGTGACCTTGCTATCCCAAGCTTTCTTACAGGAGGAATCTTTTTATTTTAAGCCTTTTTGTTAAACAACATGACAACTTCATGAAGAATTTTTGTTTTATTACCAAGAAACAAATGTGTCTTGCTCCTTGAGATCTCCCCGGCTTCAGCAACTTGTAGGCATTTCCACTGTAGACCAGTAAGACTATATTTCAAAGACAGGCTAACAAAGTTCAAGTAAAAGTTATTTGTTATATATTGGAGCTACTAGCTGGCATTGGGTGAGTATTAGAGATTGTCAACATAAATGATATAGTGCCAAAGAATGAACTTAATTCATAGATACTGGTTGACTTCCTTATTGCATTCTTTGATCTTGGTTGTATAGTCATTGCTGCATACTGATCTTCTGATAAAACTTTAAACTCGTTGGTTTATTTGGTAGATTTGTTTTTCTTTTAACTTTTCTTCCAACCTACTTAGATCTCATTTAACACTATGCTTTCGTACATCTTCCTGTAGAGCAGTCAAGTTTTGTCAGCACTGTGTTAGAAATACCTCAAATACTGTTCCTGGGTCATTTTCTCTCTGATTTAGCTTTCACCCTTCTCTTAAAGCAATAGAAGACTCAGTTTGATTGTTAAGTCCCTCTAGTAAGGCTCTGATTGGATAAAATAACTAATATGACATGCGCTGCCTTAGAGCTGAGCTTTTGCTATTCATTTCATTTATTTGTCTCATTTCTGTGTTTGACCTTCGTCTTATACCAAACCTGTATTTTTCAAAATTTGAGTGAAAAATGTTGCTGTTCCAGCACAGCCGTGGAGCCACTCTTCCTAAGCTAGATAACTTGGTGAGAATTTATATTCATTTTTTATAACACAGGTCACATACCAAACTAAATATTGTCAGAAGTATGCTTGAGAGGGTAAAACACTATTTAAATATGTCAGAAGAAACAAAGAGCATCTGAGTTCACAGATGGGACAAAGAAGTAAGAACTTGCATAGTCTCTGTACTCCACAGCAACCATTATGAGTGCTATTTTCAGTTAAAAATAAACTTTCATCCAATCATGAACTTCTAGAGAGAGAAGGAAACTATCAGTCGTCCAGTATAATATATTAATTTTACAAAAGAGAAAGTGAGTGGCATTTTGTATTGGCATAATAGAAGGTCACATCTTCCTACTTACGTGTGTAACATTATCAGGAGTCTCAGTGACAGCTACTACAGAGATTAAATGGATGGTTAAGTAAGAGAGAAATTAAACATCCAACCGCCCCCAAAATCTTGGGCCATGATCTTAGAAAGTAGATTTAGAAAGGAAAGCATTCACCAATATCCTCTTTATTAGCTTCCTCATGTTTTCAGCCTATGCTGAAGACAATAGTTTCAGTTGTTATTTTTAATTCTCTACAATGTCATGATTCTGAAAATCCTTAATTAGCAGTAAAGACATTTATGTGTTACTGCTTCTTTTGTTTAACTGAACCCTCCCAATTTCTCTGATATGTAAAAGGTTATTGATTGCACCTATAATTTAGGAAAATGCTGAAGTGTCCTTTAATTATATTGCTCCTATGGGAAGCAAACAGAAGGGTGAGCATTGGCTCAAAATACTTCTACGCACATTTCATGCCCAGAAAAAGGAAAGAGGAACAAAAAGACTGAGCAACTACTGGTGTCTATGTGCTGGTTACTATGCTAGGAATTGTGCTGTATCCGATGTACCAAGAAATCAATCATTCTGATTAAAACCTTCATTTTCCTCTATTGTACATGCAAATAGGGCAGAGTTTTCTTAAAAAATTACACAGGTAAATGTTTCAGAAAAAAAAAAACTTGTTCAAAGTTGTAACTACAAGTCTTAATTATACAAGGCTTGCATAATTAACTGGAGCGGGATAAATGAAATCCATGAAAATATTCTCAAACTTCACACATACGTCTATAACTTCAATCTTTTCCTCTATATGTTCAATCAAAGTGTCTAACAAAGAGATAAAAATATCTTTGCCTATATTTTTCTATTTCTCTGACCAGCCCTTGAGCAGAAGTGAATTTTTAAAAGATAAAATAATTTTTAAAAAAGCAATAATAATAATAATAATAATAATAATAGAAACAATAGAGGAAAGAAGAAAAGAGTAGGATTCTGGAATATTCCAGCTTATTTAATTAGCCTCTACATAATGGAATGTTGTCTATGGCATCTTAGAAAGTAGCTAAAAGTACTGATTTTGGATTGCACCTTCACTGAAACTGAGATTATTCTGAATGGTGATTATAATCAGACATTACTATGCCATTCTAAACCAGCCTAGCAACAAGAACTCAAAGTCAGCAATATTTATATATTTCAGGTAAACTGCTAACTTCTAATGTCCATATTCCAGTGCTATAAACTATCTCCCATCTTCTCAAGGATCAATCTTCTCCCTCCCTCTCTCTCTCTCTCTTGCTTCTATCTTTCCTTTTAAATCAGATCCTTTTCACAGTTTAGAACACTATAAGGTAATAACTAGTAGTTTCTTAACGTAAAGTAAAAATAGCGGCAGAGGCCCCCAGCCTGGTCTGTTTCTACGCTCTCCTTGACAGACAGCTGGGCAGAATGCCGCCAGTGAAATTATTTCATATTCCAAAAATAAAATCCAGTTTTGTATTCCAGGTACCAAGTGGAAAAATGAAGATTCTCCTGGTCTTTCTAGGTCTGCTTGGTAATTCTATTGCTATGCCAGTGAGTATTGAAAGTTTTTTAGGACTTGTCCTTTTGTGTTCTGTTGTTAAATAGCTTGGAGATAATTATTGGGTTTATCTCAACTTAAGTTCTGAATTTGTCACCAATATTCTTTCACTTCCAGATGCAAATGCCCCGAATGCCTGGATTTAGCAGTAAAAGTGAGGAGGTATGTATATCAGTCTCTGGGGAGAAGTTTTTGTAAGCCCTGTCCTGAGAGTCCATTAAAAAAGGGAAAACTTCTTGATATATAAAATTTCTTGAGAAAAAGATGAAGGGAGGGAAAGGGAAAATTTGAAAGACTTAAACTCTCAAATCAAGGCAAAGTAGTAATTTCGTCAGCTCCATACTACCTATGTACTTCATTATTCCTTGCCAAGGTAAATGTTAATTTGCGTTCAGGAATAGCTAATGTTGGCTTCTCTGCTAAGTTTTCAAGCTAGCAAAAGTAGATATTTGTACCAAGCGTTTTTAGAAGGTAGACACATAGGCATATAATATCTTCGACATGATTTATAGCCAAAATCATTAGCCAAATTCAACATACATCAGAAAGGAGAATCATCTTTTTCATAGAATTATCATATTCTCAAGTCCGGAATTCCAAAAGTTGAGTAGAACATTCAAAAACGTCAGAGTAGACAAGATTTTTATTCTCTATTATTCTATATTGATTCTTCTCAAAATAAAATCCTGACTTAAAAATTAGTGACATGGGTTTTTTAATTGCATACTTATTTTAAATTCATGCATAAATAGTAAAAGATATGACTGTTGTACATTAAAATCAGAAATTCAGCTTATTTCTGGTGATTTGTAGATTGGTTAAATAATAAAATGTTTTCACTTTGTATCACATTAATGGATTCCTTTGGTCACAGATGATGCGATATGGTCAGTTCAACTTCATGAACTCCCCACATGTAAGTTCTGTTTTGTGTTATTTCTGATAATTTCTTCTTTATATATGGATAATTACATTATAAGGTTTGTCATAGCTAATAAAGATACCAACAGCTATCCACATGCTTTAATTACAATATAATCATTATAAGAGTTTTAAGGGGGAAAAATTTTGCCTGTCTCCTTACCCCAGATTTTCTTCTTATTCATTACTGTTATTCTCTCATGTAAAAAAAAATCATTTATTAATTACCAACATTCTTTGTATCCAAGAGAAATTGGTTCTGGGGAAAGATCACACAACATGTATTCACAAATAATAAGGACAAAAAATACTCCAGGTGTGTGGGGAGGTAAATTTTATTTGGATTATCTTGAAAGATAACACTAAATTTATGAAATAAGTTTCTATCTTATCTAAATAAATTTCAATTATACTTACCACTAGTGCTAATTCTTAGAACCAACTAATAATAAATCACGTATCAGTTGGATCTTTTGGCATAATTTTTCTGACAAAGTTGTATGACTACCATACTATATATCACTTTTGACTTTTGTGATGATCGTGAGAACCATTGGGAGGAAAAATCAAGGACTTCAATTCAATTTTCTCTTCAAAATCAATTTTCTCTTAATCCTTTATTCAAGTCATTCTCTTTAAAAGCTTCTCACCTATAATCATCATCATTGTCAATTTTCAACTACTGATTGGCAACTCTTTTAAACTCTCACTCTTGGTTTTACTGTGTTTAGCTCTGGTGTTAAACCAAAGCAACAATGTTTGAATGGGAACTGACATTGTAGGAGGTCAATTCATATATTAGTTTCTTCAGATCATGACCACCTTTGCTTCCCTTCCAACCTTGAAATTGTGGAGATTCTGATCATGAAAATGGAATTAATGAAAATTCACCAGTAACCAAAAACCATAAGTACACATAAGGATGTTTACACAACAGAGAATTTGTATTCTCCTCTCTCGTTCCTTGTTGGGTTTTTTTTCTGTTTGTCATTCTTACTTCATTTATCTTCTTTTTGCTTTTTCTCCTTTTCCAGCCTGTAACAAGTCACAGTTTTGAATCTGACACCAAGTCCTCTGTAATCAATTATATGACTTCTTATGGGAGTCAGCACTTCAGAGTTAGAAAATTATCAGCCAAATTCTTAAACTTCAATTTCTCACCTAATTCTGTCTTTTGCTTTGTTTGTTTTGTTAGTTTTCTAGAAGACTGAAATTCATTTCTGTAAGACAATATTTAAAGAAATACTAAAGATCTTGAGGCTTCCATTGTTAAGTTTCATAGAATTTTTGAGATTCTGGCTGAGTTTTAGAGAGTGACATTACAGGCTGAGGAAAGCTGGAATCTCAGCCCTCCTATGGTTTTACTGTTATTTGCTACCCTCACAGATGGCACAACTGGGCCCCTTGTATGGGAATGGTCTGCCTCAGCTCTTCCCGCAGTATCAGATGCCCATGTGGCCTCAACCACCACCAAACACGGGGCGCCCACAGAAACCCTCATCTCCTTCAGCACCCAAACGCCAAAAGAGCAAAACTGATCAAGCCCCAGAGACCCAGAAAACCAACCAGCCTCAACCAAAAAAGCCACCACCAAAGCGGCCTTTAAAGCAGCCATCACCTACCCCAGCACAGCCAGAAGATGAAGCCCAGCCACCTCAGGTGAGGCTTGCCCAGCAAAATTCCAAACCAGAGTCAACAAATGGGCTCAGAGGGATTTGGAGAACCATACCATCCCCACATACACACTTTCTCCAATGTTGCTCAAGACACATACTGCTATGTATGAAATAGAATCTTCAGTTTTGCCACTTTCTTCTAACATGATGCTCCACTGCCTATCCAAAATTGTCTGCCGAGTTACCCCAGCCTTTGTTTGATTAAAAATTACCAACATATGTATATATCTATAGATAGATAGATAGATACCAAAAAATTGTTTTAAATCTTTAAAAAAATTACCAAAATACTGTTGCTTTAAAGAAGCTCTTTTTAAAATGCAGAGGCAGCATGGTATTGCAACATGAGCACTAACAGAAGAATCAGGGAACAGAGATTCGAGTTCTATCCCCAGCCCTTATTACTTGTGTGATCTTGAGCAGTCACTTTACCTTTCTGGGCTACAGGCTCCCCATGAGTAAAGGAACAATTTCTAAGTCTCTTCCAGATCTATGCTTTGATGATCTCAAATAGTGCCCTGAAAGGTAACACTGCTTCCGGTACTTCTGGGTGGCATAAATAATCCTGACTTAAAGCAAGAAGATGTGCAAATGGTTTCTCAAGATATCATCCAGTGTGGAGCTTCCAAAATGCTGTCTATTAGTCGATTAACAGACCCTATTTATTTATTATCAGACACTATTACAGTTGAGAGAACACAAAATTAAATGAAAAGACACTCCTGGACCATTTACCAACTGAGAGATTTTGGGCAAGTGACTTAACTTCTCTGAACCTCATAATCTTCAGTGAAAAGGAAATAATGTCTTCAGCACATGTCTTCTAGGTTTATATGAGGATTAAATAAGTTTACCACTACAAAATGCTCAGTACAGTACCTAGAACATAAGTGTTCACTAATACTAATTGCTATTATTATCATCATCATCATCTCAGCCCTAAAAATAGAAAATTGCAGTTTAATGCAAAGGGAGATGCAGACTCTCAAGTTTCAAACAATTGTATTTAATAGGTTTGTTTCATTTTCCATTTATCTTTCTCACTTCCACATCACTATGGTTCTTTCTTTCTCTTCAGGCATTCCCACCATTTGGCAATGGGCTATTTCTCTATCAACAGCCACCATGGCAAGTTCCACATGTGAGTTTTTTTCTTTATACTAGAAGTGAAAAATAATATTAACAGGTCATATCTCAAACTAATATGAGTTCATACTCTCTAAATGGAATGCCATATGCCAGTCAGTAGAGAGTATGAAAAAAAATCATCACATCATTAATCATGTAGGGAAAAAAAAATTTAATGAATATTTTACTCAGACAAATTGGAGACATGAACAATCACCAAACAACTACTAATAACTTAGTCAATGAATTAATTTTAAAGGATTGCGCTATTTCGCTACTATTCCCCCACTTCCCTAAGAGATTAGAAAGCACAAAAATTATCTTCATTTAACGTAAAGGGGAAATTGAGACAAAATGGAGTTTGCAAATCATAAGATACGCTATGCTTAGACTAAGGTCTTTCCATCATTTATTATTTCTTGCCACAGATACCTCATTATAAAGAATATTGCAAAATAATATTTACAAGAATCCTTTAAAGTTTAAAATCATTAAAATAAAACTATTGAAATTGCATCACAGGCATTAAAAATATAAATCACAAAATAAACTATTTGACCTAAAGAAAAGTTTAAAGGCCAGTTGCTATTAAAATACCAGAAACAACAAATATTTGATGACTTTTTATTCAGCTATGGCATTGTTGTTGTTGGGTTTTTTTGTTTTTTGGTTTTTTTGGTCTATCATTCTATAATCAAGACACCTTCTTATCAATAAGGAACAATTCATTTCAAGGAATAAGAGTTCCTTACTTTTTTTCCTTAAAAGAGTGTCTTCCTTTCACTGGCCATACTGAACTAAAGAAACTAAGGCAGTACCAGGTGAAGATTTAAAAAACAGATAAGTGTAATTCTCATGCTGAACTATTACATCATCCACATAGGACTTCCTGAAGGTCTGCAGGAGTTGGACTGATTTCCTGAACTCTCTCCCCTGATCAAACATTCAGCCTCCAAGTTTGATTAGGAAAATAAATCTTGGTGAAATAAAAAAGTTATCGTAATAATCCAGGAGAATTGGCGGTTTGTCATCCTAAATGTGACATAGACTCTCTGAAAATAGCGTCATTATTTGACCTCCATTATTACATGTTCTAATATGGATGTTTGGATCCTAATAACACTCAAATCACACTGTGTGTGTGTGTGTGTGTGTGTGTGTGTATGTGTGTCTGTGTGTCTGTGTGTGTCTGTGTGTTGGAGACCATGGGATGGGGTGACTGCTGGGATACACAGCCATACATGGTATTTTGAATAAGATAATCTAGAATTCAGCTGAAACCTTTGTATTTACCAGTATTCACTGATGGGTTATAATTATAATTAATAGTAGATTGTGAGAGATAATGACTCAAAAGCTAAAAACTAATAATGCTAACACCCAGTCACTGACTCGAACTCTATTAAGACACCCTGAGTCTTACAAACAAATGGTAGCATAGAACGTGGTTTCCTCTTGCATTCATTGTGGTGTTTACCTTTCAGAGGGTACCACCAGGTTTCGGACGTCCACCAGTCAGCAATGAAGAAGGCGGGGTGAGTACAAGTAAAGCTACCTTCTCCCCATTAGTCTCTGATTTTTAATTCCTATCTATTCAAAATGTTAAATTTCAACACATGAATTTGTAGCTCAAGTGCCCATGATATAAGAAAAACATCCAGTAACAAATATAAATGTGATTTCTCCTCTATAGGTACTGACCATCATTTCTCCTCTATAGGTACTGACCCCTGTCCCTCCCTCTCTCCCTCCCTTGTCCTTCCTTTCTCTCCCCGTTCCTTTTTCTCACTTTTTCTCTCTCTAAAAAGGCTAATCTAATAACCTTTGCTCCAGGTTGGTACTGGATTCTAGACAGTGATGGGGCAACCAAGAGAAGGAAGTAAATACATTCTAGAAAGTTATTCCTAGAAGGGAATTAAGTAATCATCTAACTCCTTCATTATACAAATAAATTGAAGCCCAAAGAAGATAAATTACTGTTCAATTTCGCCCACTTTTTGCCTTTTCCATTCATCTGTAGAGAGACATTTAGATTCCATTGTGAATAGCTGCAGTAGTAGTTGTGATTTGCACCTGCACAAAGTACAAGGGGGAAGAAATGAGGCTGGATGTAATAATTATGGGCCAGATGATTATAAAAAATTATTATTGGTGGTGGTAGTGGCGTTATATAATGTACAACATTTGTTAGGTTCTTACTAAGTGCCAGGCACTGAGCTGTACATATTTATCTCTTTTGACCCTCATGGCAACTTATAAGATAGATATTATTTTATTACCTTGAGTTTACAAAAAACCAAAGTTATAATAAACTGAGGTTAGCCCAGGATCATACTATTAATAGTGATGAAACAGGGATCTTAACCCATATCTGCCTACAGCTCCACTCTTTAGAACATGCTGTGCTGCTTTATATGTTGTGCTATGGGATTTAGAGTTTATCCCTGTAAGGTAAGGGCAACTTTAAATAATATTTAAAGAGGAAAGTGACATGGGGTGCCTGGGTGGCTCAATCAGTTAAGCATCTGACTCCTGTTCAGGTGATGATCTCATGGTTTGAGTTAAAGCCCCACCTCTGGCTCTGCTGACAGCGCAGAGCTTGGAGCCTGCTTTGAGTTCTGTGTCTCCCTCTCCCTCTGCCCCTCCCCTGTTCATTCTCTCTCTCTCTCTCTCTCTCTCTCTCTCAAAAATAAATAAACATTAAAAAAAATTTTTTTTAAAAGAGGAAAGTGACAGAAGGTTCCCCCAACCTCTACTGTTCTGATAACAATGGAGAGGAAAGATTAGAGGAAAGTACAATTACACTCAGAGTAACCAGTAAGAAAACTACTGCAGTAGTTCAAGAGTACTGGGGATAAAAAAAAGAGGGGACAGGATGAAAGTTCAGATTTTATAGGACTTGGTTATTAATTGGCTGGGGGAAATAGAGGAGAGTAGAAACCTGGGAAACTGGGTAGATAGTGGTGAATGTTGCTTAGATATATAGAAAGTTGGAGAAGGAAGTTTGGGGGCAGATAGGTCCAATTCTGGGTACATTCAGTTGGAGGTGTCCAATGAGATCTTTAGTGACCCAGTCTTGCTGTTTCAGCCTCAGGACATAGTGTCATGGGCCAGACTTATGGCTTTGGGAGTCACTGATATATATCTGCATTGAAAAAAATTGGCCTGCAATAGATTACTCAAGGCAGGTGTGTAAAATGAGAACAGAAGAATTAGAAGGACAGCAAATGGAATCCTTTTAAAAAAAACACCCCTCAGATTTAGGGGTCAGGACTAGGAAGACAAAACTAAGAAGTGAGTCAGAAAGTTAGAGTACCAGAAGAGAAAACTGGAAGGGAGTTGGGTCATGGAAACCAAGGAGGAATTAACTTTCAAGAAAGGAAGCATAGTCAATGGTTTTAAAAGAAGCATGTGGCTCATTTCCCTATCACATTAAAAAAATTCCGAGCAACACCATGGTGCAAAACAAATAGTAATTACCAATTTCCATCTTCTTCCCTACAGAATCCTTATTTTGGATATTTTGGATATCAGGGATTTGGGGGCCGTCCTCCTTATTATTCAGAAGAGATGTTTGAACAAGATTTTGAAAAACCCAAAGAAAAAGATCCTCCTAAAGCAGAGAGTCCAGCCACTGAACCCTCGGGTAATTCAACAGGTCCTGAGACTAACTCTACTCAACCAAATGCACCTGGAGGGAGTCAGGGCGGAAATGACACCAGCCCAACAGGAAACAGTGGCCATGGCTCAAACACTGTGAGTAATCCTACAGCTCAAAACGGGATTATCTCACCCCCTACAGTTAATGTTTCAGGCCAGGGAGTACCAAGAACTCAAATCTCATGGGGACCAAGTCAGCCAAATATTTATGAAAACTATCCAAATCCTAACATCCGAAATTTTCCTGCAGGAAGACAATGGCGTCCCACTGGTACTATCATGGGGCGTAGACAGAATGGGCCTTTTTACAGAAATCAACAGGTTCAAAGGGGTCCTCGGTGGAACTCCTTTGGTTTGGAAGGCAAACAAGCATTTCGTTCAGGAAATCCAATTTATCGCAAAGCTTATGCTTCTACTGCAAGAGGCAATTCTCCCACTCATGCAGGAAATCCAGGAAATGTCAGAAGAAAGCCTCAGGGACCAAATAAACACCCTATGGGAACCAATGTTGCTCCTCTGGGTCCCAAACATGGTACTGTTGTCCGCAATGAAAAAATCCAAAATCCAGCAGAGAAGCCAGTAGGTCCAAAAGAAAGAATAGTCATTCCTACAAGAGATCCATCTGGCCCCTGGAGAAATTCTCAAGATTATGGAGTTAATAAATCAAACTATAAACTGCCTCATCCTGAGAGTAACATGCTAGTCCCAAATTTTAATTCTGTTGGTCAACATGAAAACTCTTATTACCCAAGAGGAGAGTCCAAAAGAGCCCCAAATTCTGATGGACAAACCCAAAGCCAGAATTTGCCCAAAGGGATTATTTTGGAGCCAAGAAGAATCCCTTATGAATCAGAAACTAATCGACCAGAATTAAAGCACAGTACATATCAACGTGTATACCCTAAGGAAATCCCTTCCACTGCAAGAGAACATTTTCCTGCTGGAAGAAATATTTGGAATCATCAAGGAATCTCTCCACCTATTAAGGAAGATCCCGGGATGCAGGAAGAACACTTACTTCATCCTTCCCATGGCTCAAGGGGAGGTGTTTACTACCCTGACTATAACTCTTATAATCCCAGGGAAAACTCACCATACCTTAGAAGCAATACATGGGATGAGAGAGATGATTCTCCCAATACTATGGGGCAACCCAAAAATTCACTGTACCCCATGAATACTCCAGACCTGAAAGAAACAGTCCCTTATAATGAAGAGGACCCAATTGATCCAACTGGAGATGAAACTTTTCCAGGACAAAGTAGATGGGGTATGGAGGAGCCGAGCTTTAAAGAAGGGCCAACAGTTAGGCACTATGAAGGCGAGCAATATACCTCAAATCAACCAAAAGAATACCTTCCCTATTCCTTAGATAATCCATCAAAACCCAGGGAGGATTTCCCTTATGGTGAATTTTATCCCTGGAGCCAAGATGAGAATTTTCCATCATATAATACAGCTCCCAGTGTACCACCACCTGTGGAGAGCAGGGGCTATTATGCTAATAATGCTGTTGGACAGGAAGAAAGCACTCTGTTCCCCTCTTGGAACTCCTGGGACCATGAGATTCAAGCCCAAGGGCAGAAAGAAAGAAGGCCATATTTTAACAGAAACTTCTGGGATCGGCCAACAACTTTACACAAAGCTCCCCCTAGTCCACCACATGAGAAAGAGAACCAGCCTTATCCTAGCAATTCCCCAGCTGGGCTTCAGAAAAGTCCAACATGGCATGAAAGTGAGAATTTGAATTATGGCATGCAAATTACTAGGATAAATTCACCAGAGAGAGAACAGTTGTCTTTCCCAGACTTAATTCCTCCAAGTTACCCATCAGGTCAAAAAGAAGCGCATGTATTTCATCTAAGCCAGAGAGGCCCTTGCTGTGCTGGCAGCTCCACAGGACACAAAGAAGATCCACTTGCTCTACAGGACTACACTCCATCCTTTGGTCTTGCACCAGGGGAGAACCAAGACACCAGTCCTCCGTATACAGAAGATAGTCATACTAAACATGCAAGACATACCATCTCCCCTCCAAGCAACCTACCTGGCCAAAGAAACAGCTCAGAGAAAAGACTGCCTGGAGAAAGTGAAAACCCAAGTCCTTTTAGAGATGATGTGTCCACCCTGAGGAGGAACACACCATGTTCCATGAAGAATCAGCTGAGCCAAAGGGGAATTATGCCCTTTCCTGAAGCCAGTTCCCTTCAATCAAAGAATATGCCTTGCCTCAAAAGTGATCTTGGAGGAGATGGGGACAATGTTTTGGAACAAATATTTGAAGGCAACCAGCTCAATGAAAGAACTGTTGACCTTACTCCTGAGCAGCTTGTTATGGGTACACCTGATGAAGCCCCCAATCCAGAAGGAATCCAAAGTGAAGTACAAGGAAATGAGGGTGAAAGGCAGCAACAAAGACCATCAAGCATCCTGCAGTTACCATGCTTTGGCTCCAAATTGGCAAAGTATCATTCCTCCAGCACTGGAACTCCATCTGGCATTGGAAGGCAAGGCCCATTTGATGAAGATCCGATTACACCTACTGAAAGTCCTAACTCATTGTCTAGGTTAGCTACTGGGGCACAGTTTCAGAGTATAAATGTAGACCCACTTAATGCAGATGAACACATTTCATTTGATTCCCTTCAAATAGAGACCAATCCACAGGACCATGTGCAAGACTGCTTACTACTTCAGGCCTAGGGATTATCCCAACCAAGCATTCTTTGGGGAAGGAAAATACCTGATATTCTATATCTGATATTCTACAGTGGTTTCCCAACTTTTTCTCCCAACCCTCTTGGTTATCCTTAAGTTTTTCCCCATTCCAAAAATAGGAGTAGTGGCCCAGGTGATGCTGGTGAGATTGGGCCCTTGGGGGTTGATAGATTCAGTACTGTCACTAATTAGCACAGACCTTAAAAAGCAGCAGAAAGGCTATGACCTTCATCCTTGAAACGTGGAAGCCACTTGTCTGGGTCAATTTCCCTTTGTTTGCTGAATCTTCCCTTTTCTCTCAAAGTTCCATATTTGCAAAATTCTCTGGTTTTGCAAGACAGAAAGGCAGATGAAATTTCCATTTTATGTATGGAGATCTATACATCAGTATAATCCAAATGATTGTACACTTTTTTCTTGTGTTGGTCTTTCTCAGTTTTTTTTTTTTTTGCCCTAGTTAATATTCTTTTGACACCTTTTTCCTTCCACTACTTCTCTCTTCATCATTTCCTCTCGTCCTTCTGTCTTTTTTTTTCTGTCAACTGTTCTGTATTTTGCTTCCTATTTTTGTCTTCCCTATCTTTCCCACTTTATGTCACATCTTACATACTAAGCAATCTTCAACCCTCACTAGTCTTTATGTTTACCTTTTTCATTATGTTTTTGCCTCTTCCCACCTTTCTGTTCTCTCTCCTAATGGGTCTCTTGTCAACCAATCCTTTTCTTCTCTGAATTTTATATTTATCTTTTTCACTGCTACCCCATTTTCATATCTTAAGACCACATATCTCTGTTCCTTTTTGTATCCACTCTCCAAATCCTACCTTCATCTTTTTGACCCAGGCTAACCATCATTGTAGAATATATTTCAGAAATAGGAGACACTGGTACCTACTCTTGTTTTTAATTTTCTTATGGCCTTTACCAGGTAGATACAGCTTAGCCAGAGGAAGACATTCAAGAAGTGTGGGGAAGACATGCTAGTTACCTAGACCAGAGGCCTGGAGACAAGGCTTAGGAATGTGGGAAGGGAAAGGCTGCAACTCTGGGACTGAGCACCCAGATACAAAGTGTGGGACTTGGGGTAACTGGGTGGTTCAGTTGGTTAAGCATCCGACTCTTGACTTCTGCTCAGGTCATGATCTCACAGTTTGTGATTTTGTGCCCCACGTGGGGCTTTGTACTGACAGTGCAGAGTCTGCTTGGGATTCTCTCTCTCTCTCTCTCTCTCTCCCTCCCTCCCTCCCTCCCCTGCTCACTCTCTCTCTCGCTCTCTCTCTCTCTCAAAATTAATCCATAAACTAAAACAAAGTGTAGGACTTGCCACACCCCATCACCAATGCATACTCTGCAGGATTTGGAGAGAACATTTTAGGAAACACCATCCTAACCAAATAAGAGAAACATCCAATGGTCAGTTTTCCTTAACAGCATAATATAAATGATTCTACCAGTGTATGCTACTACCAATGTAAAGACTTATTCTTCATGTCCTAGCAGAATTATTTGCAGGCATATTTTCTTTGTATCCTGATTAAATGGTGTAAATTATTTTGTAAAGTAGATATCTCTGTATTTCCTTGCTTAGAATATATATCTAGGTATTTTGTTTTGTTTTTTAATAACAGCATTTTGGCCTACTATCTGTCTATTCCTTCTTAGAGGGGGAGAATTCTCAGAATTATCTAGAAAGTTACTTCCAACTCTAAGGAGTTTCTTAGGAGAAGATTTCCTGGGACAGACTTCATAAGAAGATCTCAGAAATTTGAGAATATATAATGTTGAAAATTTCAAGAGAAAAGGAATCTTGTGCTTTGAGTCTTCTGAAGTTCTTGGCACAGTGTCTTGCACATAGTAGATAATCAATAAATATTTATTGATTGACCATTTTTAAAAGGGCTTTCAAAGCTCCCATGAAAATCCTGTGGTGTGCTTTTCCTGTGGGCAAACCATACGGGATACCGAATTAGCCACGTCATACTCTGTAGCTTTATATACTCAGCAACATAGAATCTCAGGATTAGAAGGGGTCTTAGAGGTAGATTATGCAAGCCATCCACTAGTTGCTAAAACCCACCACCCACACTTTTATATTTTAATCACACACTGAAAAATCATTAACTTTTTCTATATAAAACTGTCTTTTAAGAATTATCCTCATTAAAATAAAGCTACAGTCTTGTTTCACTTTCTTTCCACATGATTTTTAATCTAGATATGAATACTTTCATTTAAAATATGCATTCACTTGAATATTTTATAAAATATATGAATCATATATTTGTTTTGACAGATACGTTGACACATCTTCATCCTTGAGGTGCCATAACTTAAATTATCATCTAAGATTTCCATAATGTGAAATGCAAAAGCACAGTGGGACAAAAATATCTATTGAATCTGAGAATATAGAGTGGAAAAAAAAAAAAGGTGGGACAGGGGGGATGTCCCTATCGAACATCACTCTAGCTCATCAGCTCGAGTATCCTTGTACTGACCGAAAACCAGGCCTGAGTTTGTCACAGTAAACTGATTATCCTGTGTGCCATTGGTAAGTTATTAATCAGCTTTCAAAGTCAGCTCTACGGTTAAGGTGCACACACTGAATATGGAAGGCTCTGATAGTGATCCCCCCTTCCTCTGGCACTCATACCCTACCACTACAGCCCCATTTCTATAGTGAGTTCCTATGTCTAGAGGCTGTCATCCACTGGTTCTAAAATGACTGGATATATCCTGGTAGTGTTTTTAGTCAATAAAGTAAAAAAAGAACAAGAAAATAATACCTAAGGATAACAAACACAGAAGACAATCCAGCAAAACTAACACACACCTGCTTTCTAAACTTTTCTGTCTCACAGCCTACAATACATTTGTCTAGATATTGGCCATATATCCAGTTGGCTGGGGGAAATCTTACATTTGTTAATTTTAAGTAGGAAGAAAAGTAGGATGATGAAATGTGTGTACAGGTACCTCTGAAAACTGAGCTTGGTAGGCATTATCATGGAGCTTCTTCCTCTGGGTTTCGGGTCGCCTGAACAAGTTTTACTTTAGTCACTCATATCAGAGTCTTAACTTTATATGTTTTTTAAAGAAAATTCACAAGACATGACCTTTGAGTTACTTTCATTGCTTACTTTGCCATATCTCTGCCCTTGCTTACCCCGCTCTCCTTCAGTCATGACCCTAAAGACCCTAAAGAAGATCCATCTTGCCCTCAGGAAACCAAACTTTGTTTCTAAAAACCAAAAGGGGAACTAGAAATGTGGGACTTAAAATCAGCAGCTCTGTCCCTCCTTCACAAAACCTCAAAGATTTCACTGTGACTCAGGCCCACTGCCCAATTAAAACTCAGAAGAAAACTACACTTGATGGAAAACAGGTCATCACCATCTCACAACGGAATATAGCTTTTGGTTTTGGCCACCTGTTCTTCCTTGTCTCTGTACCTCAGCCCTAACCCAATAATATCAGCCACTGGACATTTTCTCTTACTTTAAATTCATAGCCAGAATCAAGATTCAGCTAGTAACAAATAAAATTCCATGCTGGCGGAGGAAAATTCTTCAAATGGAGGAGGCCACGGAGCTGTAATCAACACAGATAAAATTGTGAAATTGATGAAGCTGCCCTCAATGCCCCCATCACCTCCTCAGGCAAGGTCCTCTGCTGTTGTATTGCCCCATTTCATCTGCCTCCATTTCTGTGCTTCAGCAGAACTTGGACAGTCATTTCCTCTGAGCTTATCCAAATAACCATGCCTCATTCCTTCTGCACTGCAGAAGGCAGGTATTGGCCGTTGTTAACTTGGCAAGAAGATTCCTTCCCAAGTGTTGACCAATATGCAGTCCTCCCAAATCCTCCAGCATGCCCTTAAAGAGTGAATCTAGGGGCGCCTGGGTGGCTCAGTCGGTTAAGCGTCCGAGTTCAGCTCAGGTCATGATCTCCCGGTCCGTGAGTTCGAGCCCCGCGTCGGGCTCTGTGCTGACCGCTCAGAGCCTGGAGCCTGTTTCGGATTCTGTGTCTCCCTCTCTCTCTGACCCTCCCCCATTCATGCTCTGTCTCTCTCTGTCTCAAAAATAAATAAACGTTAAAAAAAATTAAAAAAAAAAGAGTGAATCTAATCATGGCCTAGTTACAGAAGGATAATAGGATAGTGGTAGGAAATTTTATTTGGTTAGGACCCTTGTCAGTCCCTTAGCTATAAAACCATGCTGCCAGTTGTCTCCCCAGCCTAGGATTCAGGCTCTTTCTGGCAAAGTTGCATTCTATACCAGCATTGTTCAAGTTTTAATGCACACCTGAATCTTGTTAAAATGCAGATTTTAATCTCATCATCTGGAGCGCGACCTGTGATTCTGTATTATGAACATGCCTCCACATGAAGATGAATCAGCCAGTTGGTAGACCAAAGTTGGAGTGGCGAAGTGCTAGGCTATTTGCCTGTAAATAAGGGACAACTGCACACTCACCAGGGTAGGAACAGAAAGGTCTTGACCACTGAAAAAACTGAATATCACCAATTTGCGGCGATATGCATAAATGAAGCATGTAATTGAATTAGAGAACACAAAGAGAAAGAGGAGAAGCCCAATCCTAATTTTATATCATATTTCTTTCTCCCTCTCTCTTTACGACTCATGTATTTCTAGAAAGTTCTACTTCCATTCTATTTCATTATTATCTCCTTCAAGACTACCCCAGCCTTAACACCACCAACTTCCCTGAAGGCTCATGGCACATTATCTTTTATATTTAATCACACATTGTTTTGTTTTGTTTTAATTTTTTTTAATCTTTATTTTTGAGAGAGAGAGAGACAGACACAGAGACAGAGTGTGTGTGGGGGAGGAGCACAGAGAGAGGGAGACACAGAATCCGAAGTAGGCTCCAGGCTCTGAGGTGTCAGCACAGAGCCCGATGCGGGGCTCGAACTCACAAACCATGAAATCATGACCTAAGCTGAAGTCAGATGCCCAACCGACTGCGGCACCCAGGCGCCCCTTAATCACACATTGTTTTGTATCCTGTGTTTTTTCCTGTGTTCGTTCTGCCTATACAAGGGGAAAAAAACTCCTAAGAAGCGAGGCCCTTATAACTGGCACTGTGCTGAGCACAGAATGGATGCTAAATAAACATCACTCTTTCTTTAAATATATTTTATAAATGAATACAAGGCCAGAATTTCCCAAATTTTAATATAATTCATTAAAAATAAAAATTAATAATGATTAATATTTTTCTAATTACAAGATACACACTTGTTATTGAATATTTGGCAAATAATGAAAAGTAAAATGTAACAAATAAAAGTAACACATAATCCTAACATCTAATGTTAATATTTTCTCCTATTTTCTTCTATGTGTGTGTATGGAGGAAGGGAGTCTTAAAATAATTCTTTTATGAAATATCCTACACTTCCCTCTTCACGTTTTATAAGCAATTTACACACAGTTAAAAATAAAGCTTCACTCTCATCGTCTGTGAAATATTCAGAAATATACCTATACTATATTCCCTTTGATACTAAAGTTTCTTACAAATTTTCACTATCATAAATAATGCTGTGATAAATATCTTTATTCCTCCTTGTCCATATTTTTTATTATTTCCTCAGAAGTGGAATTACTGAGGGAAATGGTCTGAAAATGTATTTTAGACAGGATAACATACTATGTCAGAGCATTGGCTTTGGAGTCTGAGAGTCTTGGATCCAATTATAGGTTATACGTATACTATTTGTAAAATCTTAAAAAGATTATTTCATCTCTTTGTATCTCAGTTTTGTCATTTGTAAAATGAAGATAGTATTTATTTCATAGGGCAGTTACGAGTATTAAATGAAAGGTGTGTTAAAATGCATATGTTGGGGCGCCTGGGTGGCTTGGTCGGTTAAGCGTCCGACTTCGGCTCAGGTCATGATCTCACGGCCCGTGAGTTCGAGCCCCGCGTCGGGCTCTGTGCTGACCGCTCAGAGCCTGCAGCCTGTTTCAGATTCTGTGTCTCCCTCTCTCTCTGCCCCTCCCCTGTTCATGCTCTGTCTCTCTCTGTCTCAAAAATAAATAAACGTTGAAAAAAAAAAAAATTTAAAAAAAAAAATGCATATGCGTTGTACTTTATAAATCAACCACCAGGGGGCAACGGAGGATTAGAATGCTAAAGTTGTAGGGTCTCAAGCAATTCCCCAACTGTAGCTGCACCTGGGAATGTTTTGAGACTTGCTATTTCTCCTAATGCATCCCAGAACTACTTAATCCGAATCTCTGGGGTGGGGCCCAGCAATCTGTTATCATGAGTTTTCCATGTGAGTCTCATGCATGCTAAAGTTTGAGAATCACTGATCCAATACATATTTACATTTTTCTCTCATTTGTTGCCTGAGCAGAGAGAAAAGCTGAAAAACAATTAACACACAAAAACAACTGTAATTTACAGAAGGTTACTGAATGCTACAACAGCTGTACTAAGTAATATAAATATATTATGTATATTGGGGTTTTTGTATTTTAAAAAACTGTAAGAGAGTTCACTCCCATTCTTCAACCTTAGATTCAGTGAACTTGCCCTTGGTGACCTGCCATTTAGTTACTAAGAAGAGTCTGTATTTCCACCCAGGCCATGGGTTTACCCACTATACTACACTGCCACCCCAAAGCCAAGACCTGGGCAGTACATCGAAGGTTAATTTTCCCTTCCAGCTGCTTCTAGATTAGGGAGTCCATGCATGTCTGGTTATGAACATGTATACGGTGGTATGTTTGTGATTGCAGAAGTGTAATTATGCTCCATTTTGAATATCAAGTTATATAAAACAATTAGAAATGACAATAGTCTTAAAGTGAAAACTGAATACTTGGCTTGGGTGTACTAGTTTCTAAGGGCTTGATACAAAGAAGCATTACTTTTACTGTTAATCAACACAATATTTCTTTACCGGTGCTGAGTGTGCTCATTTAGGCAAATGGCTACCTTTCAAGAACTATACAGAAGGAAAACATTCTCACCAATAATATCCATTATGCCTGTCTTTTAAAAATATTCACTTAATTCAGGGGTGCCTGAGTGACTCGGTCAGGTGTCCGACTTCAGCTCAGGGCGTGATCTCACAGTTCATGGGTTTGAGCCCCACATCGGGCTCTGTGCTGACAGCTCAGAGCCTGAAACCTGCTTCGGATTCTGTGTCTCCCTCTCTCTGCCCCTCCCCTGCTTGTGCTCTCTCTCTCTCAAAAATAAAAAAAAAAAAATTTTTTTTTAATAAAAATGTCCATTTAATTCATATTAAAAAGGAAGGACAAAAAGTTCAAAAATAACTGACTTCTGACAGATGAATTGATTAACCTCAAAATGCTGCATGAGTTGTAAGAAAATGTAGTGGGCATAAATGACTGCCAAGAGCCTCTGTTAACCTTTGTTAAGGCTATAGCAGTGATTCAGTTTTCCTTGTCATTTACTAGATCAAGTGAGCCAGTCAAATTTTTAATTACTCACTGGATTGTTTTTCTCGTTTACAATATAAAAGTGACACCCAAAGAGTCACTGTGCGGGTTACATGAGAGGACATAGGTGAATCACCTGGCATGTGAAAAATGCTCAGTATCACCATTCTTAAATCAGATACCTCATAATTGTCCACTATTTAATTTAGACCCTGAAGAAGCAGAATCCAAGATAAGATTAAAGGTGCAAGAGATTTATTAGGAAAAATACCTGTAAGAGGGGATGGGGTGGGAGCCCAAAAAGACTGGGACAACTGTCAGACCCTCATGCGGGACTGACCCGTGTGGAGGAAAGAGGCTAGGAAGGAAGGTTGGGTAGGTAGTATCTAAAGGTGGGCCAGGAAATGTTTAGTGAATCTGATGGGGAGTCCTCAAGTCAGTCACCCCTCAGAGGAGTCCTATGCCTCCCAGGAGCCTGTCTTAGTATCCTTGCCACCCTCAATCATTATGTGGTGGAAGCAGCCCATGGACCTCTCCCACAAACTAGAGCCGTAAGTCAAATAAGCTTGCTGCAGAGCCAAGAGTGGCCTTTCACAGCTGCCTTGTCTACACTGATTCCCTGGTGTTTCCCTGATAACAAGCAAATGTATGAACGAATTTTAATCTTTCTTCAATAACTCTCATTTAAGAACCAGCAGCTACTCTGGATTTATACTGAATGGGTTAATGTTCAATAAAGCACTTAGATTGGTGTCTAGTACATGGTAAGTGGCCAAATTGTTATGAACACGTAAGGTCTTAGAGTTTAACTGAACTTCTGAAAGAATGAAGACCTATAGAACTTATGTTTGCTCTTAGGTTTTCTATTTCGGCTGTCCTTTAATGAGACAATAGGGCTGGAATAAGGCTGGAATCTTTCTTACAAGGATCTGCTACGTGCTAACCAAAACTTTTTCTGTTGGGTATGCAGAAAAACTAAGGCAAAGATGGCAAAAGAACAGAGGAGCCTCTTCAGAAACAGTGTTCCCCCTAAAAGTTCTCATCACAGGGGGAAAAAATTTTGTAACTATATGAGGCGACAGATGTTAACCAAACTTATTGTGGTAGTATTTCACGATAGATACATATGTAAAGTCATTATGCTGTACACAGTGTTATATGTCAATTATATCTCAATAAAACAACGGGGTGGGGGCAGATAGAAACGTGGATTCACAAGCCTCTCGGGAATTCTGGTATAATCTGAAACCAGCCTCTTGACACAGAGGACAGGGAGAGACCAAAGAAAGAAGCAGACCGTGTTGGTAGGCGGCAATTTTAACAATAGCAAAGGGAACTTACATACAAGGCTTGTCAAGATGAATGGATCCCCACACTTGCCCACCAAATCTTAAAAGCTTATAAAGAGGCTTTAATTGGGCTCAAACACGTATGCCATGCAGGTGTTTTCAACGCCACATCACTATCTCAAGGCGATGTACCTGGAGCAGCCTCTGGGAGAAGGAAAGGCGAGGGGAACCCACGTTCCAAGGTCAGGGGACGGAGAGAGAAGCCTCTAGGTGCCCAGGTCCTGCCTATGGGTCAATAGGTGGTCACATCTTTTTTGATCACGTTCCCCAGAAGCCACCCATAAATTCTTATAATGCTTAGGACCTTATTGCTTTGCCCTCATGAGATTCTGTCAGATGATTGTCATTATTTATGCATGTGTCTTATCTCCTCAAGCAAGTTGTATTCATGTTCAGTCATTCAACAAATATTTATTGAGCACCTCAATGTGCCAGGCGATGTACTGGGTGCTGGGGATACATCATTGGACAAAAATATCTGCCCTTGTGGACCTTATACTCTAGAGGGGGAAAGAAACCATAAATGTGATAAATCAGTAAATTATATAGCCTACTAGAGGGTGATAAGTGCATGGGGAGAAATAAACCAAGATAAGGAAATAGGGTTTGCAGTTTTAAAAAACACGGTGAACTTCATGAGATGACAATGGGGCAGAGGTCTAGGGAGTGAGTGGTGGTGACGATTTTGAGGGCACTTATCACAGCTTAATCACCAAAAAATGTAGCACGGTTCCTTGCACGTGATAAATATTTAATAAATGTTTACTGATTAAATAAAATTCAAAGACTTGGCTAAAACCACACACTAGATCAAAGATTAGTCAAGAATGATGTATCTTTAACACATCAAAACTACGATCCCTACTGATCCCTAGAGTGTCCCAGCCCTATCCAAAAAAACAAAACAAAACAAAACAAAAAAACAAAGAAAACACTGAATAATCAGTACGAACACAGTGGAAGTTATTAAAAATTACTGTTACCATTTAAAAAAAGAGACGCCTGCCTGGGTGGTTCAGTCGGTTAAGCGTCTGACTCTTGGTTTTCATTCAGGTCATGATCTCACGGTTCACGAGGTTGAGTCCTGCATCTGTGCTGACAATGCAGAGCCTGCTTGGGATTCTGTGTCTCCCTGTCACTCTGCCCCTCCCCCACTCGCTCACTCATGCGCACATGCTCTCGCTCTCTCTGTCAAAGTAAATAAACTTTAAAAAAAAAGAGAGAGAGAGAAAACAGAACAACGCCTCTTCAGGAATCTTTTACTAAGCAGCCTCCCATTATTTCAAATCCAAAGTCAGCATTTACTTTCCACAGAACCCTGGGATATGTATGTCAACTGGCCTTGGCTTTCTGCCATAAGAAGTTTATGTGCCACGATAAACACTATGTTTGTCAAGAAGGACCTTGCCTTTTAATTTAATTCTAGGTTTAAATGACGAAGCTACTTCAAATATGTACAGGTATGGATTCAGTGATTAATGCATAATTATATTGTACTTACACACTGTCATCAGTAATAAGTTATATTTTAACTTACATACAACAAAGTTTCCACAATTTTTGTCAATAAATTATTTCACACAGGTATATGCTTATGAATCTATTTAATTATTCAAACTGTGCTAGAGAGTACATATTTTGGAATACACATTTCATCAGATTCAGTTACAACATACATGATTTCCGATGGAAATTTCCTACACTACCCTGATTATCAAAGAAAAGTCTGTGTCATCTGCCATCAAATCTGTGCTATGTCAAAATATATTTTCCAAATACGCATTTAATGATGTCACATTCAGCTCATTAGTCTCATAAATGGAGATCTCATTTTAAATTACTTTTACAAATATTTTGGAAACACGTTTTCCAATTATTATTTTTCTAGTGAAGACATATAATTGACCATATAATTTATATGTTTGCATATAAATTTTCTCTGCACAGTGACACTTTTTAAAAAGAGAACAGTATGGAAGGTGCAAAAGCTCTGGCTCTCCAAGGCAATGCCAAAAAAAAAAAAAAAGAAAGGTGAAATTTAATTATGTCTTCTGATTTTTACTCTTTTGAGTTTTATTTTCTCCCTTTGTTTCTTTTTAAATGCTAGGAATTATATTCTTAAGGGCATCTACCCCTTCGGGCAAGGATAATGAGAGACTTCACTACTTAGAGTTAAGAACATACAGTTGAAAAGTCATTTCAATAAAAATAATGTTACTATTTCAATTGGGGGGGTTAGTTTTACATGAAGAAAAAAGATCATTGTTTCAAATTCACTGGTGGTAAATATATTAACTTTCTGCATCGAAATGAAGAGCCTTTTAAGATAAGGAGCTATGCAGTCAGCAGTGACTTCAGTTAGTCAGGGTAACAGGAATCCGGGGTCAAGGCTGTTTCCACCATCCTGGTCACACCACCATAGGTAAGTGGGACCCGATTTGTGTAGCACTTGTTTCTGTCATAAGTGTAGCACACCTCACTCTCTTCATCACAGATGTTGCTTTGGCTGGCCATAACTATTTGATTATCCAGCTCTACTTCCACAGGATCACATTTTTTACAGCTGAAAAATAAAAATACGTATTAGGCAATATCCACCAGATGTTGTATCGGAACCTGAGTGACTATTCGTTTCTATCCAAAATCAGCTGGCTCTTGCAGCTCTGACTTGACCACTAACAAAAGGTAGCTCCTTTCAGACCTCAACTGCTCTACAATACAGAATAGTTAACAGGATTTTTCAGCCTTTAATATACAAAAATTCGTTGAAAGTAAACAATATAAATTAATGACATGACAATATCACGGTTTTGTCTATACTGTACCTCACCTTCTAGTCTGTTAGGTTTGTTCCTAACCGTAAAGGAGGATTAAACAGGTTATTTACAGTGACAAAGAAGGAAGAAATATTTTTTAAATTTATTTTGAGAGACAGAAAGCTGGTGCATGCACGTGGGGAAGGAACAGTGAGAGAGGGAAAGAGAATCCCAAGCAGACTCCAGGCTGTCAGTGTAGAGCCTGATGCAAGCCTCGATCTCACGAATTGCAAGATCATGGCCTGAGCCAAAAGGAAGATTCAGATGCTTAACCAACTGAGCCACCCAGATGCCCTGGGAAGGAAGAATTTTTTTTTTAATTTTTTTTAACGTTTATTTATTTTTGAGAGAGAGACAGAGTATGAGTGGGAGAGGGGCAGAGAGAGAGAAGGGGATACACAGAATCAGAAGCAGGATCCAGGCTCTGAACTGTCAGCACAGAGCCCGATGCAGGGCTCAAACCCATGAACGGTGAGATCATGACCTGAGTGAAATCGGACGCTTATCCAACTGAGCCACCCAAGGCGCCCCAGGAAGAATATTTTTAAGGAAAAGAAATTGTCTGATGTTGGATTCCATAGTTTCCAAAGTAATACCTACATGTTAATATGTCTGAAATCCAATTATCTAGCTATTAAGACAAATTGGCCCTTCCTGTACTAATGGCAATAATTTCTAATTTAGAATAAATTTATAGCTGGGGCGCCTGGGTGGCTCGGTCGGTTAGGCTTCCGACTTCAGGTCGTGATCTCCCGGTTTGTGAGTTCAAACACCGCGTAGAGCTCTGTGCTGAGGGCTCAGAGCCTGGAGCCTGCTTCAGATTCTGTGTCTCCCCCTGTCTCTGCCACTCCCATGCTCATGCTCTGTCTCTCTCTGTCTCTCAATAATAAAATAAAACATTAAAAAATAAATAAATAAATAAATAAATAAATAAATAAAAAATGTATAGCTAACTTTTATCTGTGATAAAGTTTTATAAATGTATGATATCTCATAATGAGCACAGGAATTAATGTATTCAAAGCTCAAATTATATTGGTAAATGTTTATTCCTCATATATTCAGAAACATTCTTACTAACAAGTTTAAATAAAAGTTATGAACTTCCATATCTATATTAGTATGAAGGAGAAAATCTCTTACACATCGGACAAATGGTACACAAAGTTGGTTCTCAGTGGTGAGGTGGGATCAGAGATATTCTCCCTGTTGTTCAGAGGAACGCTAAAAAAAGAAACAAAAGAGATCAAAATAATGAAACTAGCAAATATTGCTATTTTTGGTAATAGGTATATTGCTGGACAGTACTTACTGTCTCATCAGCAGTTTAGTACATTTGTACTCTATAACACTCTACAAGCACTCTACAGTAATACTATTGCTCAGATTTCACAGTAATTTGCATATTTTAAACATTTCCCATTCAAAATAAATCTCCCAGAAGCTCCTCTGTCGATGATCTTCACTTAGTTGGCAAATCCCTGCTTTTCCTTTAAAAATCAGCTCAAGTTTTACCCTCTTTATGATGATCATTCTCACCCCTGAACAAACTCCTTCCTCTTTTGTCTCACTGACATTCATGTATGAAGTTCATGTATCTTTATTATGGCAAAGGCCATTTCATAGTTGCTTGTCTACAGAGTGGTTGCGGTAGTAGATGATATAAGTTTTTTGTGGCAAAAACATTTATGCTTTCTCAATGCCTTTCTAGATGTGTGGCATGTAGAATGTGCTCAATATTTGTGGAATAAATGGATATCATTATCCATATTTTAGGACTGCAGAAAGTATCAACTGGAGAGCTCTATGATCTACCCAAGTTCACACAACTACTAAGTAGCAAAGCTGTAACTGGACTCAAGATCCCTAGATTTGGTGATGTTCCATGAAAAATTAAGTAGCCCTTCTCAACTAGTTGAGGTGATTTCATTAATGCTTACATTTTTTTCATCTATGTCATCATTCCTCCTCATGTGCACCCCTCCCTACCAAAGGACACAAAGCAAAACGTGACGATGGATTTAGCAATACCATCTACATACATGTCAAGCCAAAACCTTAGACACCGTCTCTAAGTCCTCCCTCTCTGTAATGACCCATATCTAATCCATCTACCAGTTCAACTGACTCTGATCCTTTGCAATCTGTGCACAGTTCAGGACACCGCCGTTTCTTTCCTAGATCGTAGCAATATATTAGCCACATTATCGCCAAAATGGCCTCTAAAATACTAGCCTAATTTTCTTCTCTGCCTAAAGCCTATAGTGTCTTCACACAAATAACAGAGTACCCTTATGATGGCACAGAAGGCACTTCATGATATGCTTCCCCCTCTCCAGCCCCATCTCTCACCATGCCGCCCTCTTTACATGCCAGCTGTAAGCAGCTGCTTGCAATTCCACATATTTACTAGGCTTTTCTCATCTCCAAGTTTTAACAATAACAAAAGCAGTTAACAGTTCTGACATTTACTAAGTATTTACAGTGCGCCTGGGATTATGGTAAGCATGTTACGTGATGATCTCATACAATTCCTTACAGCAATCATTTCCTTTCCCTGGAATGATCTGCCTCACCTACCAACCCTGTCACTCCCCACACACATTTACCCAATTAACTCCCACTCAGCTAACAGTCACTTCCACCTACTAACTCCAAACACCTGACTCCCACCACCACTTTCCCTTCACCCTCCAGGACTGGACTGGGTGCCCCTCCTTAGTGCTTCTGAAATATCTTATGCTTATTCCTGTCATAGCATTTACAATACTGTGATTGCCTTTTAAACTGCTTAAAATTTCCTACCAGACTGTAGATTATTTGATGGCATGGGCTGTGTTTTATATAAACTGTTGTATCCCCAGCTCCAATCCTCACTGGCATTTAGTAGCAGTCAATAAATGTTTCCCGAATGAATGAATGAATGAATGAATGAATGAATGAATGAATGAATGAA
>NC_064811.1:55709732-55791046 GCF_023721935.1 Panthera uncia
GAATGAATGAATGAATGAATGAATGAATGAATGAATGAATGAATGAATCTATTCCTTATTAGAGTATAAGGGTCTAGTAATATCAGGAAAGATTTTAACTAATGAGACAGATAAGTAATAAACATGTATGAGGGTCTACTGTGGGTCAAACACTGTTCTAGGTGCTTTTGTCCATTAGCATTTTTAACTCTCACATAAAGTCTGCGTGTCTATATATGCACATAGATAATTAACCTTTTTTTACAGTTTAGAAATAAGTTCTTCTAAGTGCTGCACATCAAAAAGAGGGGTATAGACAGATATTACATTCAAACAGTAGCTAATATCTGAAAGTATCTCTGCTTACAACATGCAGAAAAAAAATTTTTTTAAATGCCACGTACATAATTCTGATGTTTCTCTCCACAATGTCTTCATTAGGATCTTCAGCAGAAGGGATGATCCTGGAAGTAATCCGGACACACTTACATTTGTTGTCAACGAGAACAGTCCTTTCATCTTCATCTTGGGCTTGAAGATAAAACATTATTAAGAAGAAAGGGGGGGAAAGGTCTGTTTATGGACTTTTACTGAGGTAATTTATCTTTTTTCCTGTAGAAAAACTAAGTTTTGTGGTTGATCAGTTTCAGCTTTCTCCATTTGTTCTCTTTCCTAATCTAAAATGCTAAGCGGAATCTTACAGCATCAAGAAGGAAATCCAAATGCACTCCAAACAATTTTTTTTCTTTTTCTCTTGGACCAGTCTATGGGAACCTGGCTGCAGTATTTCTGATTTTCATCTAATACTTTTAATAGAGGCACAGCTCTCTGAATAATGCAGCCTTGTAAAAATCGGTGCCAAATGACAAAATGATAGAGAAAACAAAAAATCTAGATGATATTTCTCTCAGACCAAAGTAATTATTCAGAAGTGAACAAAAAATAACTTCAGCCTTTATAGTTCCAGTTTGAAGTGTCACATCCTTCCTGAACCCCCATTTAAACTTTTTTTACTCCTTATATTGCATTAGAGTTAAAAACAGGCACATTTTCTCCAAGATAACCTTACTTGGTGAGACTTTTAAATATTCTTTACTATAATTTTCCTATCTTCTTTTTCATAATAACAATCAGGTTATCATGGCATAATGATTCATTCAAATAAAATAATAAGTGCTATATGTTAATATTTCTGATAGGAATTGTTTTAAAAGATATGGTATATATAGATGTAAAGTGCTATAAATTTGCAAAAACAGTTTAGAAAATATTAAAGATACAAGCTTTTGAATGGACACACAGATGACCATTAAAGCCTTAACTCTGACTATCAACATTTATTGTCTAATCTGAATATTGGAAAAAGAGTTGTAAGTGTTGTAAAGAATAAACAAACAAAATTTTTATAATCAGGACTTGTATCAGTTAGCAAGTATTTGAAGAATTATAACAACTTTATTTAATAGGCTAATTAAACAATAATAATGATATTTGATATATTTTTGTTTTGTTTTATTAATTTTTCTTATTTTTAGATCATTGTAAATTCACAGGCAGTGATAATAAATACCAAATAGAGAACCCATGTACATTTTACCTAGTTTCTCCCAGTGGTAACATCTTGCAAAACTATAGTATAATTTCCCAGCCAGAATACTGAATTTGATAGAATTCACAAATTTTAGCTTTTATTTACTCAATGTAGGGAGGGTGCTTTAGAAAAAAAAAATCTTATAACCCACTACAATAAAATTGATCAGGATAGATATAATTTTAATTGGAAGTCTAATTATTTCAAAGATATCCCAGAACAGAGAGGACCTAATTGCAGTATTTCAGTCTTAATGATTAACAGTCATTACAAAAACATTTTAAGACCATTGTTTTGTACTTCAAATTGTTGGAAGTACTTTACAATGCATTATTATGGCATTATTCATAACTTCTTAATATGTCTTCTGATAAAAGTCTGTACAGTATTAAATATCTTTTTTTTTTAATTTTTTTTTATTTTTGAGACAGAGAGAGACAGAGCATGAACGGGAGAGGAGCAGAGAGAGAGAGGGAGACACAGAATCCGAAGCAGGCTCCAGGGTCTGAGCTGTCAGCACAGAGCCCAACGCGGGGCTCGAACTCACGGACCATGAGATCGTGACCTGAGCCGAAGTCGGATGCTTAACCGACTGAGCCACCCAGGTGCCCCAAAGTCTGTACAGTATTGCAGAAGAACCATTATGAATTCAATTCAACATAATAATAAAACTTTCCTTAACATTTTGAAAAGAATAAGATGACTTAAGTGGTGTCTTTTCCCTACTCCTATATTCAAGACTCTTAAATGTTTTTCTCAATAAAATACAAATGAGTATGTAACGCCTGACCAAAAATACCGATTGAGTCAAGCATGTGACTTGTCTATTAAGTCTTAAATAGAAAATGTCTTTATTTTATTTATAGCATATAATTTCTTTTCTTTTTTTTTTCAAATTTTTTTAATGTTTATTTACTTTTTGAAGGAGAGAAAGACAGAGCATGAGCAGGGTAAGAGCAGAGAGAGAGGGAGACATAGAATCCGAAGCAGGCTCCAGGCTCTAAGCTGTCATCACAGAGCCCGACGCCGGGCTCAAACTCCGGAACCACAAGATCATGACCCGAGTCAAAGTCAGATGCTCAACCGACTCAGCCACCCAGGTGCCCCATATAATTAATTTTCTTACCAGAAACCTAGGAAAAAACTATTCCTGTTTATTACTACTTACTGTTATCATATAAAAATATTAGGCAACCTAATACATCTTCCAGGGAATATACAAATACAGTCAATGCACCAAGGCTTAAAAGATCCTAATATTCTCACTGACAGACAGCATTTTTCCTAATAAACCTGTTAGTACTAGAATGTACCTTACTTTATTCCAAGAGCACCTGAGACATAGCAGGTGCTCAATAAATATTTGTTAAATTTAATTCAGTTCAAAAAATAAGAAAATATGCTTAACAACACATACTAGATTTAAACATGAGTTTACTAAAAAGTGATTCTCCTATATAGGCAAAAGAGGATAGAAGTTAGGAGTGTGGTCTATAGGGTTAGATGGCCTGGGTTCTACCTACCACATGCTTGCCATGTGATTGTAGCTAAGTTATTTCACCTTTCTAAATCTCAGTGGACTCAACCATGTGTTAGAAATATTAATACTACCTATCTCAAGTGATTACTGTGAGAATTAAATGGAATAGTATATGTAAAGCCGCTAACATAATGCCTGAAAAATAGTATGTACTTAAGAAATGACAGATCTTTTACAAATGTATCTATATGTATTTCATATATATGTTTATAGATATATAAACATGTTCATAAATTTTTATTTATATATTAGAGATCCATATACTGTACATTTTTAATTCTACTATCTTTGTGTTTAAATATTATTAGAAATTCATTATTTCTAATGCTAACTTAGCAAAAAATATATTTAAAACGACTTCTTAATTACAACATACCCTGTTCTGAAATGAGAGAAATAAGCTCAGTAAGTGTTAGAAACAGGCCAAATTATATCATTTCTAACTTTGCCCTTCTACATGAACATTATTACATCTATGGTCAGGGTGTATTCCATTTTCTACAGTAGTTTGAAAGGTTAATAAACAAAACAACCACAGTTGTGCCATCAAGTTATAGGCAACCTGTATAATATTAAACATTGTTAAAGTGTCATAAGAAATCTGTAGGCTCAGATTCAGGAAAGTTGTTAGAAGCAATATCAATCTCCCTGGGTAAGTAAAATCCCAAGAATTCTATATTGTAATTATTACAATTACAATAATGATCATATCATGTCTCCAGAATATTCTCTTAAGGTACTCAAGGAGAGGATTACTGATTTTCAAGATTCAATATGAAAATTTATATAAGTATAGCTGTCAGCACTTATCCAGATACATATATTTTCTTATTCTCTAAGTTATAGTAGGCAAACAAACAAGAGGAAAAAAAGAATAAAAAGAATTACAATGAGTCTCATCTGCAGAAAGATCACTGCCCATATGAAGGTTAAGGCATGTTAGAAAAAAGTAGCCAGACAGCTAGCTAACTGAAGCACAAACACAAATGTTTAAAACTGAAGAGCAGATCTGTGTTGTATTTTTCCTTTTATCTGGGTTAATTTTCAAAATACCACATACCTGTCACAAGAACAGCCTTAACAAAAATGGCTAGGACTCCCCAGAAAAGCAAATGGTTCTTCATCTTGGCTTCACTTCTTTAGAAAAACTGAAGCTAAAAAGTCAGGGTTAAGGTGTGTGAAGTATAAGGAGTGTGCAAATGATGGTGCTTCTGCTTTCTTAAAATAACACCCTAGGCAGCTAACAAACTAAAAACAATCACAACTGCGGTTGGAATCTGAAATTTAAATGCAGCACTAGACAGAAGTGTATGTCTCAGATTTCTGTATTTTCTTCCAAAGTAGCCCCTCCAAAGACCTACTCTGATGCAATTACTCTTTATTTCACATTTGCTCTATAAAGTTAAACCAGATGATTCATAATGATTTCAAGTCAAGAGTACATTAAGAATGTTTAAGTAGGGATTCCTAACTTTAGTCCCTACACAATATTGTTTTCAAATCAAATATGTGATATTTGTTATGCCTAGAACAGTAAATGAAGGGAAGAGAAGGAGAAGAAATTAAAGTCTTTCAAGGTCCCAATTATATCTTATGTCAACTTTTTCTCCTAGCCCTTAATTAACCAAGCTATCAGATTTAAATATACATATTATACATGACATATGTAATATATACATATTCTGATTGCTTTCAGTTATTTTATAAACTCAAACATGAAATTGGAATTCAAAGCAAATGGATACTACATGTATCAGTTGCCATTAATTTGACAGCGTAAGGCAGACCTTGTGTTTGATCATCTAGTAACAGCTTTCAGAATTATCAATCCATGAAATGATTTTCATTTGAGATGCCTCAACAGAAAACTGAATCAGTGCAGTATTTCTTGTAAGTTTTGGTCATTAATTAGTGTCAACAAACTAACTAACTAACAAATAAACAAACTCCTGAGCTTTTGGACAGGGCATCCCCCTACCCTCTGCCCCAACACATTAGAATTTCCTGACTCTTAGGCAGGGTTGGTTCCACAAGCATGCTGGTTACATATATATTAAACATCAAGTCTAAGTTACTTTTGGTTCTCAGTTCTCTAATTTTTTAAGGATCTCTTAGAATTTTGAGAGGCACTAAAAAATGCTTCAGGATCGTCAGCAGGCAAGCAGATTTCACAGCCAGCAGCAGAAGACAGCAGGATGAGAACTATTAATGGCTAGCACAGAATTGCACTCCTTCAGTCATGTACTGAGTCTAATAAGAACATGGTGCTGGGCCCTAGAACATACAATATTACTATACTGTCAAACTTAACTCTCATTTTAATTTCTGCTATCATAGGACTTAGAAAGATATTTAGGGTTAAGAAAAACATATTGGAGTCACATGAACAATTGTATCTATTAGAAAAAAATCTGAAACCACATTATTTTAATGTATGGTCAGGATGTCAAAACAAGCATCAACCACTTAAGAGCTCCTCATCTTTAACTGTAGTTTCTAAATAACTGATTTATTCATTCACTCCCAAAAAGAGTAATTAGAAGTTAGCTGTATACTTTTTTCTTTAGTCATTATGTCCTTGAAAATAAACTCAAGGCTAGACTGCCTCCCCAAAGCAAGTTGGATAAATCCCTGGGGACAAAATGTTTCCTCCAAAGCTTATTTTTTTATAAAAGCAAATATTATTTGATTCATAATTACTAAGCTAAAGAAAAGTTGTATATATGGTGTTTCTCTTCTTTCAATCTTACAATTTTGTATTTCTATTATGTAAACCATGCATCTAAAAGAAATTAATTCTGGCACAAAACAGACACTCAGATCAATGGAATGAACAGAATAGAGAACCCAGAAATGGACCCACAAACATATGGCCAACTAATCTTTGACAAACCAGAAAGAATATCCAATGGAATAAAGACAGTCTCTTCAGCAAGTGGTGCTGGGAGAACTGGACAGTGACATGCAGAAGAATGAACTGGACCACTGTCTTACACCATACACAAAAATAAACTCAAAATGGATGAAAGACCTAAATGTAAGACAGGAAGCCATCAAAATCCTCGCGGAGAAAGCAGGCAAAAACCTCTTTGACCTTGGCTGCAGCAACTTCTTACTCAACAAGTCTCTGGAGGCAAGGGAAATAAAAGCAAAAATGAACTATTGGGACCTCATCAAAATAAAAAGCTCTGTACAGTGAAGGAAACAATCAGCAAAACTAAAAGGCAACTGACAGAATGGGAGAAGATATTTGCAAATGGCATATCAGATAAAAGGTTAGTACCCAAAATCTATAAAGAACTTATCAAACTCAACACCCAAAAAACAAAGAATCCAGTGAAGAAATGGGCAAAAAACATGAATAGACACTTCTCCAAAGAAGACATCCAGATGGCCAACCGACACATGAAAAAATGCTCAACATCACCCATCATCAGGGAAATACAAATCAAAACCACAATGAGATACCACCTCACACCTGTCAGAATGGCTAACATTAACAACTCAAGCAACAACAGATGTTGGCAAGAACAGATGGGAATGCAAACTGGTGCAGCCACTCTGGAAAACAGTATGAAGGTTCCTTAAAAAAATTAAAAATAGAACTACCCTACGACCCAGCAATTGCACTACTAGGTATTTATCCAAGGGATACAGGTATGCTGTGTTGAAGGGGCACATGCACCCCAAGATTTATAGCAGCACTATCAACAACAGCCAAAGTATGGAAAGAGCCCAAATGTCCATCGATGGATAAATGGATAAAGAAGAGGTGGTATATATATACAATGGAGTATGACTCGGCAATCAAAAAGAATGAAATCTAGCCATTTGTAACTACGTGGATGGAACTAGAGGGTATTATGCTAAGCGAAATTAGTCAGTCAGAGAAAGACAAATATCATATGACTTCACTCATATGAGGTATTCAAGACACAGAACAGATGAACACAAGAGAAGGGAAGCAAAAATAACATAAAAACAACAGAGAGAGGGACAAAACATAAAAGACTCTCAAATATGGAGAACAAACAGAGGGTTGCTGGAGGGGTTGTGGAGGGGGGATGGGCTAAATGGGTAAGGGGCATTAAGGAATCTACTCCCGAAATCATTGTTGCACTATATGCTAACTAACTCGGATGTAAATTTTAAAAAATAATAATATTATTAAATAAATAAATAAACAAGTACATGACATAATATTTTTTAACTTGTTTTATTTTTTATTTTTTTAAATTTGCATCCAAATTAGTTAGCATATAGGGCAACAATGATTTCAGGATTAGATTCCTTATTTTTAAAAAGGCTTCCAGTTAATTCTAATGTACAATGAAGTTTGAAAATTGGTAGACTAGAAGCACCAGCAGGGGGAGGGGGGAGGAAGGGTGATAACTAGAAGTATTATCTACTTATCTACTTATAGAAGAGCAAGAGGTTAATAGAGGTAATTTTTTTAAACACATAGGCTTACATTGGAAACAACTTAGCTGAAGCTTTTATTTATTTTTACAAGTCTGCGCTATAGGTGAATTGTTTCATAATCTTTTTAGCACTAACCAATTATAGGTAAATAACAGGTCTTGGTTTAATTTTCAAACCATTTCATCTCCAGTTTTAGTTATGTTCTTCCCAACAAAAAATATGTAAAATGTGAATAGTAGAACACTTTCCATGCAAGTGAGTTAAGCTACTGGGAGCTTAGCCATACATTGTAAATTCTTCACCACAAATAGTTTCTTTTTCTACATTCACATAAAAGATTTTTTATAGTAAGAGGTTCAGTGACAGACTCATCTGGATGAAAGACAGCTTAAGGTAATTTAGTCTCACCTTCTTTACTCCTACTCAAGGTTTGTTTCAATTTCCTATACAGCACACAGTATGAGTTCAGCATTTGTTTAAAAACCATCTGAAATAGGTCAATGCTTCACTTCCTCTGAACACGGCTTATTATATTTGGGATATTCAAATCATGACAAAGACTTTATTCTCTTGGGACACAGAGAAGACGCTCTCCTTGTCATGCTACTATCTCATTAGTGATTCCTTCTCAGTCTCTGGCTCAATTTTCCTGTGAATATTGAGGTTTGATCCTCAGTCTTCTCTTTTCTGTCATCCTTGCCTTAATTAGTCTTACCTGATCCCATGGCTTTGACTACAGGACATGTTGTGACTTTCAAATGTACAGTCCTAGACTTTAGCTTCCCTGTTGAGCTCCAAACTCCTACATCCAACTTTCTATTTGATATCTCCATTTGTCTGTCTAACAGGTATCCAAAACTTAACCAGGCAAAACAGTACTCTTGATAATCAAGCCTTCACACTTCCATTCCAATCTTTTTCTGTCTCTAGTCTTCCTTAGCTCAGTAAACCAACCTGGTTATTCAAGCCACAATTCTCTTCTTTGATTCCTTTCTTTTCATCTCCTCCACATTCAATTTATCACCATATCCTGTTGGTTTTATTTCAAGAATATATCCCAAATTTATCTGATTCTCTCCATTTTCTCTACCACCCTGGTCCAAGTCTTTATCCTCTATCCTAGACTACTACAATAGCCTCAGCCATAAAGTTATTTTTCCTTTGCCCCAGCATTGGCTACTAGGACCCACACCTGACAAAAAAAGAATGGCTAAGTACCCTAAATTCTAAAGAGAATCAGACACTTCCTCCAAGGGTTACTAGGAGGCTACAGAACTCAACTTAGGGGCCATTAACCACAACCCCCACTGCTGGAGCTCCTCCCCTAGTCTTTAGAGGACTTTGGAGGGAAAGGGAAATGGCATCATAGGAGCTGTTGGCTTTGTGGAAACAGTAGTGTTTATGGTAAAAGAGACTTTCCCCCCTTACTCTTGGGAGAAGGAAAGATAGAATGCTTTTCTCTCCCCAAAGTCAAGTGAGGGAGAGATTTAAGAAAATAACTCAAAGAAATAAGGGACCCTGCAAAAGGGGAAAATTGAGAAGCAATAGAACATAACAGTTAAGAGAAAGAATTCTGAGTCTGATTGCTTGAGTGTATTTTCCAATTCATCACCTACTAGCTGTGAAATGGGCAAACCTTAAACACTCATTTAATCTCTATCTTTAAAATGGGGATAATAACAATACATATTCCATAGGATTGTTGTGGGGCTTAACATGTATTATAACATATAAATGAGTTAGAAAAGATTTTGGCCTATAGTAAGCACTCCATAAGTAGTAGTGATTATTGTCATCAGAACCATTATAATCATCATCATTATGTTGGTCACTCCATGTTGAGTTTCAGAAAATGCAAACCTAACCTGGAGCTATCTGCTACAATGAAGTTTGAGGAAAGCGTTCCTGAGAGAATTGGACATTTCCCCTTGGGTTGTGGGCATGTAGGAACATAGAAACTGATATGTGCTCATGCTGTATGACCCTTATAAAGTATGAATTAAAATATCTAAAAAGAAGCTATAGTAACCAACAAGGTATGGCTCTGGCATAAAAACAGCTACATATACAAACAAACAAACAAACAAATAAAACAGACACACAGACCAATGGAACAGAATCTAGAGCCCAGAAATAAATTTATACACATAGGGTCAACTATTATTTGACAAGGGAGACAAGAATATTCAATGGTGAAAGAAGAGTCTCTTCTATAAATGGTTTTGGGAAAACTGGAAATTCACATGTAAAAGAATGAAATTGGACCCCTATCTTCCACCATTCATAAAAATTAACTTAAAACCGATTAAGAACATAACCATAAGACCTGACTAACTCCTAGATGAAAGCATAGTGAAAAAGCTCCTTGACATTGGTCTCGACTATGATTTTTTGGATATGAGACCAAAAGCAAAAACAACAACTAAAACCACATCAAACTAAAATCTTCTGCACAGCAAAAGAAATAATCAACAAAATTAAAATGCAATTACAGAGTGGGAGAAGATATTTGCAAACCACATATCTGATAAGAAATTAACATATAGAATATATAAAAAACTCATACAACTACATAGCAAAGAAGCCAAACAATCTGATTTTAAAATGGGCAGAGGACTTGTACAGACATTTCTCCAAGGAAGGCATTTAAATGGTTAATACGCACATGAAAGGTGTTGAACATCACTAATGACCAAGGAAATGCAAATCAAAACCACAATAAGATATCACCTCATATCTGTTAAAATGGCTATTATAATAACACAAGAGATAACAAATGTTGGTGAGGATGTGGAGAAAAGAGAACCCTGGTGCACTGTTGCTTAGAATATAAATTGGTACAGCCACTGTGGAAGACAGTATGAATGTTGTTCAAAAAATTAAAAATAGAACTACCATATGATCCAGCAATCCCACTTCTGGGTAACATCCAAAAGAATATCCAAAGGAAATTAAACCACTATTTCAAAGAGATACCTGCACACCTGTGTTCATTGCAGCATTACTCACAATAGCCAAGACATGGAAATAACCTAAGTGTCCATAAACACATGAATGAATAAATAAAATGTGATATATATGATGGAATATTTTTCAGCCATAAAACGGAGGGAAATTCTGCTATTTGTGACAACATGGGTGGACCTTAAGGGCATTTTGCTAAATGAAATTAAGTCAGACAGACAAAAACAAATACTTTATGATCTCACTCATGTAGAATTTAAAAACATTGAACTCACAGAAACAGAGAGCAGAATTAGTGGTTGCCAGGGGCTGAGGGATGGGAGAAATGGGAGAGGTTGGTCAAAAGGTACAAATTTCCAGTTATAAGATGTATCAGTTCCGGGGATATAAGGTATAGCATGGTGACTATAGTTACTAACATTGTATTGTACACTTAAAAGTTGCTATAAGAGAACTTTAATGTTCTCACAGTAACAACAACAACAAAATGGTAATTATATGAGGTGAAGGATATGTTAACTAACTTTCCTGTGGTAACCATTTCACAATATATATGTATCAAATCATCACATTGTACACCTTAAACAGTTATATGCCAGTTATTTCTCAATAAAGCTGGAAAAGAAAAAGAATACATCCAGAGTTTTTCTGACTTGAGGGAGGAAGACAACACTCAGAAGAAGCGTTAGCTTTATTTAAAATAGCCTGAAACTTGGGGCGCCTAGGTGGCTCAGTCGGTTGAGCGTCTGACTTTGGCTCAGGTCATGATCTCGCAGTCTGTGAGTTTGAGCCCCACATCAGGCTCTGTGCTGACAGCTCGGAGCCTGGAGCCTGCTTCGGATTCTGTCTCCCTCTCTCTCTGCCCTCCCCTGCTCATGCTCTGTCTCTCTCTGTCTCAGAAATAAATTTAAAAACATTAAAAAAAAATTTTGAAATAGCCTGAAACTGGAAGCAACCTAAATATCCATAAACAAATTGGATGAACCAATTGTGGTATGTTATTCAGCAATAAAAGCGAATGAACTGTTAACACACACAACATGGATGAATCTCAAAATAATTATTCTGAGTTAAAGAAGCCAGACAAAATACTTTAAAAAGAGTACATACAGTATGATTCCATATATTATATGTATATATATATATAATTGAAGTACACATTACAAAAATATAAAGTCATGTATTTTAAATATTATTTTGAAATTATATTTTGATATATTTATATTAAATTGTGTACTGTATTAACTAATTATTACCTTATTCAATTTAAATAATTATATTAAAATTGTAATTTAATAAAAATGATTCTTTTAATATAAATAATTCTAGAAAATGAAAGCAAACCTACAGTGACAGAAAGCAGATCAATGATTGCCTAGGAAGGTAGGGACAGGGAGAGAAGGGAGGAAGGAAAAGATTACAAGGGTGCCTGGGGAAACTTTTGGAGAGGATGGATATGCTCATTATCTTAATGTGGTTACAAATCCTGACTATACACACGTCAAAATTTATTATACAGTTTAAAGGTGTGCATTTCATTGTATATCTATTAAATATCAACAAAGCTGTCAAAAAAAATTCACATCTTTATCAACAATGGCCAAACCATGGAAAGAGCCCAAATGTCCATTGACTGATGAATGGATAAGGAAGATGTGGTATGTATATATATGTATATATATATATATATACACACACACACAGTGGAATATTACTCGGCCATCAGAAAGAGTGAAATCTTACCATTTGCAATGGCATAGATGGAGCTAGAAAGTATTATGCTGAGTGAGATAAGTAAATCAGAGAAAGACAAATACCATAGGATTTCATTCGTATGTGGAATTTAAAAAATGAAACAGATGAACATATGGGAAGTGGGGGAGAAAAGAAGAGAGGGAAACAAACTACAAGAGACTCTTAATGATAGAGAACAAACTATGGGTTGACAGAGGGAAATGGGTAGGAGATGGGCTATAGGGGTGATGGGTACTAAGGAGAGCACTTGTTGTGAGGAGCACTGGGTGTTTTATATTAGTGATGAATCACTGAATTCTACTCCTGACACCAACATTGCACTGTATGTTAACTAACTAAAATTTAAATTAAAAAAAAAAAAAAGGTGGGGGGAGAGAAGGCAGAATAATAGGAATTGAAAATCAAAGAAAAAAATGAAAAAATAAAAGTGTTATATAGGTAGAGGTGCAGAGTGATATTTTATTATAATTCTACTCTGTCAACTAGTTGAGTACCTACTATGTGCCAGATACTGTTCTAGATACTTGGACAAAAGTACTGTCTTCATGTTGCTTACATAGCAATGTTGCTTTTGTGAAGGTATTTGAGTACTTCATGTGTGAGATATTGTGGCTGGTATAAGATTGGTAAAATTGGAGAGGTTAGTGATGTTCAGATTAGGGATATGTTTCATATGAACCAAATGTTCTATAACTACTGAAGTTGACATTTGGGAAAAGACAAGACAGATTTGTAGAAAAAATATTCACATCTTCAGAATTCAGTTTTTAAGTATGATGTTAGGTTTTCCTTGAATGTTCTTTATCAAGTTGAGGAAGTTCCCTCCTGTTCGTAGTTTGCTGAGATTGTTTTTTCAGAAATGGAGATGGCATTTTTTCAAATGCCTTTTCTCTGATTATTGAGATGACCATATGATTTTCCTTTTTTTATGTTTGTTAATACAGTGAGTTATAATGATTTTAAATGTTAAACTAACCTTGCATTTCTGGGGAAAACCCAACTTATTCATGATGTAATATCCTTTTTATAAATGGATGGATTCGATGTACAAAAATTTTGCTTTGAATTTTTGTATTTATGTTCATAAAGGATATTGGTCTCAAATTATTATTTTCTTATGTCTTTGCCTGGTTTTGTTTTCAGGATCATCCTGAATAGGATAAATCTAGAAGTATCTTTTCCTCTCCAATTTGCTGGAGGTGTTAAGTGTAGAATTAGTATGATTTTTTTCTTTATATGTTTGGCAGATTTTGCCAGTGAGGCCAGGGCCTGGAAACTCTCTCAAGCTGGGGAAATTGCAGAGGACTTCACATTTGTTTTCTGTCTCTCAGAGATCATTGCCCTTTGTTGCCTAATGTCCAATCTCTTAAAAATCATTTCATAAGTTTGTCAGGTTCTTTAGTTGTTTCAGGTGGGAGGGTAAATCTGGTCTCTGTTACTTCATCTTGTTTCAGATTGGATGTTGGAGAAAGTGAGGTTGGGATATAAGTTTTTACACTGAAATTGACTTTTTTTAAATGTGTATTTATTTTTGAGAGCGAGAGAGAGACAGAGACAGAGTGCAAGTGAGGGGGGGGGGGGCAGAGAGAGAGGGAGACACAGAATCCGAAGCAGGCTGCAGGCTCTGAGCTGTCAGCACAGAGCCCAACGTGGGGCTTGAATTCACAGACTGAGATCATGACCTGAGCCAAAGTCGTACGCTTAACTGACTGAGCCACACAGGTGCCCCGACTTTCTTTTTTTTAATAAGCTACTCTTTAGACCTGTTTTAGGTTCAGAAAATAAACTAAACATTTAATGATGGAAAATTTCCAAAATTACTGCATCTTCTTAAAATATTGTCAGGGGAAGGCAAAGAAAAAATTAATTATGGTGATTTGGAAGCAATAATTAGGAGGAAAAAATGGTTTATGTTTATAACGCATTAAACTATTCACTGCTCCAAACTCTTCTCTACATCCAGTCTTACCCCCATGACTCATTGTCCACTCAGCAGACAGTGATCTTTCAAAAGATAAGTCAGATCATATCTGACTCAAAACCCTCTACTGGCTTCTCATTACATTTAGAATAAATGCAAACTCATTATTTTACCTGATTTCCCACAATTCTCCCTTTCCCTCATCACTCTCCAGCTACTTACACTCAGGGCCTTTGTTCTTTTAAATCCCTCTGTATGAAATGCTTTTCATATCTTTGCATGGCTGTCCCCTCATCATCATTCAAGTCTCAAGTCAAAGGTCAGTGCCCCGGAGAGAATTTCCCTCATTGCTAATCACCCGAACCCAGTCACTGTCATATTACCCTGTTTTATTTTCTTCATAGTATTTATCATAGTTTGGATTTCTTATTTAGTTTATTTAGTATCTGTCTCCTCCTCATTAGAATAAAAGCTCCTTGAGAAGGGCATTGTCTTGTTGCTCATTTCTGTTTCCAAGATCAAAGCACAAGAATACCTAAGATATACTGATTGAATAAAGGATGAATGGAGAACATTTTCATAGGGAGTTGAAAACTCTAGTTAAGTCCTCTGGCAGTACTAGTCTCTTTTCTGAACAGGCTCCATAGTGTCAATATATGCAATAGTCCAATTGCCATCTGACCTAGTATAAAGTAGCAGGACTGCAATATTTTTCAATAAATGCCACTTAGGATAACAGTATCTCTCTTTTGGCAGCTATGTTACCCTATTGGCTTCTAACAATTCTACAGTCAACCAAACTCCCCTTTTAAAAAATAAATGCTTCTATAAGGTAATAACTTCCCCACATTTAATACTTAAACAGTTGGAATTTGCGTATGAGATTTAGCATTGGTCCCTAAGTTTTATCTTGCTAAACTCAGACTAACATTACCACCTATTAGATTCTTTTTAAGTCCAGATTTAGTTAATTCTCTCAGCTTCACAGCATCTACAAACTTGATACACATGCCATCAGAATCCTTACTTAAGTTGTTAAGAAAAATATTCAATGGGTTAGTGCTGAAGACAGACTTCTTTGGCATACACCTAAAGTCTCACCTGTAAGCTAACACCAATCCATTAATAAGCACATTTTGGTTAGAGCACTTCAGTTCAAGTTAATTCATATAATAACATCCTATCACACACAATGTAATTCCCCATGTCGTCCGTAAGGATAGTATGAATACTTATCTTAAGAAATCAATCTCTCTTCAGCCTCTATCTTTAATGTCATGTGATTTCTCCCCTTGAAAGTCTTTCATAATATAAAAAGATCCTTGATATCCTGGCATCTGGCCACTTAAACACTTAAAAGGGATGATGATATTTTTTAATAGCCTTCTTGGCTTTAAATCCAAGATGTAGCTAAACTCTCTTGATTTTCCTTTTAATGGATTAAATTCTGCATGTAGTGTAACAATTTAGTGTTCCCATTTGTCCTTGAACTTTATATGAAAAATAAGATTTGGTAATGAATAGGACTGTCCAAATCAGCTCCAAAAACACAACATCTAAAATATGTTACAGGATCATCAGGAACATGGCCTTTATACCTTATCTATATGTACTATATCTTTACCTTTTGTATCTCTGAGACACTAAACAATACAAAAGTAACTTTTGAATCAACCCAGAAGACTAAAGTAAGAGAATATCTTACTAGCACCAGAGGAAAGATCTTCTGCTGAAACAAGCCAACAAAAATTATCTCCAAGAGAAGTGAAGCAAAATAAAGCATTCAAAAGTGGAAAATTCTTTGTGTGTGTATATATACACAGTATAATGAATATATAATTGCAACCAGTTTAACTTTGAGTATCCTGAAAGTCCCAAAACACCCTACACTCACTCAGAGTTCCACAAATCTGTTGTACATAAAGTTATTCACAAAGATTAAAGAGGGAATTTTCTAAAGTGAGCTAAAACCTTTTATCTGACTGCAATCTATTTGTCCCCACAAGATGATCCTGGCTGGGTTGCTCTGGACTTCCCAAAACTCCTGTAGAGCACTCTCTTTCCAACTCTACAAGAGCAGAATGTAACTTATCAAGGACGATTAGCAGCTCTTTTCCATAGTGTCGTGGAGGAAGTAAGCTGCTTTAGGATGAAGCTGAACAACTCTTTCCCAGCTACGGGCTGCCATAAATTCACTGAAGTGCAAACTTCATACCTTTTATGATAAGCTTATGGCCAGAGACGTTGCTGTTGATGCCCTGGGTGAAGAATGGAAAGGTTACATGGTCCAAATCAGTGGTGGCAATGACAAACAAGGCTTCCCCATGTTTTGACCCATGGCCATGTCCAGCTGCTGCTGCTGAGTAAGGGGCATTCCTGCTACAGACCAAGGAGGACTAGAGAAAGAAAGGGCGTTATGGATGCCAATCTCCGTGTTCTCAACTTGGTCACTGTAAAAAAGGGGAGAAGAATATTTCTGGATTCACTGATCCTACTGTGCCTCATCACCTGGGGCCCAAAATTGCTAGTGGAATCGGCAACCATTTCAGTCTCTCTGAAGAAGATGATGTCCACCAGTATGTTGTGAGAAAGCCCCTAAGTAATGAAGGTAAGACATCTAGGACCAAAGCACCCAAGATTCAGGGTCTTGTTACTCCATGTGTCCTCCAACACAAACATTGGTATACTGCTCTGAAGAAACAGCGTACTAAGAAAGATAAGGAAGAGGCTGCAGAATATGCTAAACTTTTGGCTGAGAGAAAGGAGGCCAAACAACAGTGCCAGGAACAGATAGATTGCTAAGAGATGGAGGCTGTCCTCTCTGAGAGCCTCTACCTTTAAGTCTGAATCCAGTCAAAATGAGATTTTCTACAAGTAATGAATAAAAAAGATCAGACGTCCAAAAGAAAAAAAGAAAAAAGGAAAGAACTATTATCAGTAAAAGTTTAAAGATATGCTTAGTAATGTTAAGGAGTATATAAGCAATTACAAGTGCATTTGTAATGCTCTATTTCTTAAACCAGGTAATAGAATGCATAGGTTTGTTATATTATCTTTCACAGTTTATATATTCATAATAAAGACAATTAAGAGTCATTATTAAAAAATAAAGACCAATTATCACTGCAAACAATGCATGCTTATCCCTTCCCTTTCAGAATCTTAATCCTGAAACTATTTTGTAGGTTAAGAATTAAATAATGGTCCTACATTTTGCATATTATTATAGGTCAAGCAAATGTTGAGTATTAAGTGTAGAATTAAGAATACTAAACTTTATTTCCAAAATTAATTTCTAATCTTTAAAAGCATATATAAATGCATTTTATATGATCATACTTCTGCACAAATTACTTTGTGTTCTTTTTTGTCACTGGCACATTTTACACACCAGTTTCCAAAAATTGATACAGAGCACATGTTAACCTCTGAAGTAGTTAGGTAATATTTTATCATATTGATATACCATGGCTTACCATAAAGTCTCTACATCTCATTTGGGGTTACCCCATCTACTATTATACCAAAAACGACTTTTCAACAAATGTATGTTGCAGATCTAATATGTGTCTTATACATTGTACACTTGACGCAAAGATACAGATGACCATAAGCAGTCGGGCCCTACCTTCCCAGAGATTAAATTCTAGTGAGGAACACAGATAAGAAAAATAATATAAAATAATAATAATAATAATATCACCATTTGCGATACATACAATGAAGGAAATAAACAAAGTTGTGTGACCAAGAGCAGGTGGGGCAGGGTTGAGGTAGTCTACTTTAGAAGACATACTCGGGAAAGGCCTAAGGAAACATCTAGACTAAAACAGGGGCCTGTACTGGCTTTCCACACCACCGTAACAAGTTACCCCAAACTGAGTGGTTTACAACACAAGGGTATTATCTCACAGTTCCATAACTCAGAAGTCCGGTAGGCTCAGCTAATTCCTCTGCTCCAATTTCACAATGTGGAAACCAAAGGGTCAGCCAGCCTGGCTCTTATCTTGAGGTTCTGGCAGAGAATCTCCTTCTAAGCTCATTCAGATTTTTGGAAGAATTTGGTCCCTTAAGGTTTTAGGGGTGACATCCCTATCCCCTCGCCTGCTGGGTAACAATAGTGGGATAAGTCCTCTGGCCTCTGTTTTTGCCTCATCTCTCTTTCTCCCAGCTAGGGAAAGTTTTCACAGGGCCTCCTGTGATTACATTGGGCCCATCCAGATAATTGAAGATAATCTCCCCATTTTAAGGCCCACACCCATAGTCACATCTGCAAAATCTCTTTTGCTATGTAACAGGTCATACATGCACAGGTTCTAGGGATTAGGGCATGCACTTGAAGGGGGGTGGGCGCGTGCAGGGATGTTATTCTGCCTACCACAGAATCAGCCAGACACTGTTCCAAAATAAAGGAAACAGCAAGTAAAAGGCCCAAGATGGGAAAGAGCTTGAACAAAACGAGTAGCACGGAGGAAGGCTCTGGAACTGTGGCAGAGTGAAGGGAGAACTGCAGTAAATAGTACCGTGCACTTCTTTATAGGAGTAACATTTTTTTCCCATTTGAATTGTATAAGTTTAGGATCTACTTTGAATTTCAGAATTGGGAGTGCCTGGGTGGCTCAGTTGGTTAACCGTCCGACTTCAGCTCAGGTTATGATCACACAGTTCGTGGGTTTGGGTTGTGCTGACAGCTCAGAGCCTGGAACCTGCTCCAGATTCTGTGTCTCCCTCTCTCTCTGCCCCTCCCTCCCCTGCTCATGCTCTCTCTCTCTCTCTCTCACTCAAAAATAAATAAGCATTAAAAAAATTTGAATTTCAGAATTAATCTTCGTCATTCTAAAGTTAAAGGAGCATAGGCCTCATAACTTCCAGTCCAATTCACCTCCCACAAGACTAAAAGTCATTAATATTCTTTATATACATGGAGAAAATCCTTCTAATTCACATTTTTTAACCCTAAACATTTTTGCGTATTGCATACAGAATTTCTCAATATTGATCTGTATCTAATCACAGTATATGTAAAATTTATATTTAAATATTAGGAGGTTGGGGGAGGGGAAGGAAAAAAAAAAAAAGAGGTTAGAGTGGGAGAGAGCCAAAGCATAAGAGACTCTTAAAAACTGAGAACAAACTGAGGGTTGATGGGGGGTGGGAGGGAGGGGAGGGTGGGTGATGGGCATTGAGGAGGGCACCTATTGGGATGAGCACTAGGTGTTGTATGGAAACTAATTTGACAATAAATTTCATATATTGAAAAAAAAAATTAGGAGGCAAAAATTAAGTTTAAAAAGAACTTAAAATATGAGGAAGAAACTTCATCCCAAATTCTTTTTAAAAATTAAAAAATTAAGACAAACAAAAAACTGAATTCTCTTTTTTTCCAACGGCTTTCCACATAGACTTTATGGTCGTCTCTTGTGGTTAAATGTTTATAAGGAGAATTGCACCTGTGTTGTGGTCTGTTTTTAAATAAACTTGCACCTGCAGTGGCTTTTCACAGAACTGCTATTTGGGATATTACATGTCAGTTGTTTGACTATCATGCAGAGCTCTTTCCTCTTACACGACTTTCTGGGAAGGTCTTAATTTACAAACAGCCTATTTCCAAAAATCCATTAAAAAAAATACCAACAGTAATTTCTCTCTAATTTCTCTCGAGACACAATAATAAACAGGTTTTCCAGAAAACTCCTCAAACAACAATATGTTCCTTTCAATTCATAAAGTCCAGTGGTCTGGTCCCTCACTGCTTTAAGGAAATTCTATTTTCAGGAGAGGCCTCTGCTATCTATTCAAATATGTCTGCTTTCCTTTTCCTATATAGGATTTGCTAATTCCTGTTTCAGAATCTTTTTTACTCTGTTATTTTCCTCACCATAAACTTCTTCCTTTCTGCCAGCTCTTGTTAAAACTCCTCAAATCTTTGAAACTAATTCTAGTAGTCTCCCCTGCATAATGTCATTCCACTCCATTCACTCCTTTACTCTCTGTTACTTCATTGCTCATCTCCTATCTCTTTATATCATTTTACATGAGTGAGCACAATACTTTACACTTTTACCCCTTCTCTTCTTTATGTGTGTAATTTATCTAAGTTAATGCTTTCCAGATGCAGGGAGGGGATCTCTTTATAGAGCAATAGCAATTGGCACCCAAAAACAGGATATGAGGAAACATATATAAAGACCCATTCTAAAGAGTCTTTATATAAATTACAAAGAATTATTAAGACTCAGAAAAATAGATGAGAAAATAAAATTGTTCTTGCTAACTCTTCTATTCATATTTAAGTGCCACACTAAGTGTGTTTCCTCTAATAATAATAAGAAAGAATAAATCCATGGTGGAGAATATTCAGTCAATTATTTTTAAGATACTGGATGCATTCTTTGAAGTCAATCATAGTAATTCTTTTGTATCTCTCTTGGAGTTTCAAATAAATTGCTTTGGCCTAAAAGGTATGCCATAATTGATTATTTCCCAACTTATTTTACAATATTATAGCTATAAATGTATCTTAATTCTAATAATTTACAATACCTAAAACAACATAACACACTGTAAAGATGTGTTTTAAGAGACACACTATCTACCATCTTCCTATTGAACAAAGCAAAGGCTCCGGAGTCAGATTACTTGGGTCCAAATGTGACTATTCTCCTCAATTTCATCCACAAAAGGAGCATAATTGTAGTATATACTTCAGGGGATTGATGAGAATTAACAGTTGTAAGCACCTAGAACGTGCCTGCAGCATGTAAACATTCAAATATTTTAGCAACTATTATTATTATTCTTTTATGTTGAGAAAAGATAGCATCTTCTTTCAGATTTACATAAATAAATGCTAAGGTATAATGGTAGGCAGAATAGTGGCCCATCTAAGATACCCATGTCCTAATTCTCAGAACCTGTGCGTATGTTACATTACATGGCAAGGAGGAATATAGGTAGCAGGTGGAATTTTGGTTGCTAATCAGGTAACCTTCATATGGGAAGATTATCCTAGATTATCCAGGTAGGTCCAACGTAATCACAAAGGTTCCTAGAAGGGAAAGAGGGAGGCAGGACAGTCCGTGAAAGAGTGAAAGAATGAAAGAGAGGCTGAAGATCCTACACTGCTGGCTTTGAAGTTAAAGGAAAAAGCCATGAGCCAGAGAATGAAGGCAGCATCTAGAAGCTGGAAAAGGCAAGGAAACATATTCTCCCCTAGAGCCTCCAGAAAGAACACAGTCATGCTGACAGTTTGATTTTAACCCAATGAGACCATGTCGGACTTCTAATCCACCGAACTGTAAGGATATAAATTTGTATTGCTATAAGCCACTAAATTTGTGGTAATTTATTTTAGCACCAATCAGAAGTTAAATATAGCTATCATTCTGGCTCAAAATTTCCTAGTATAATTGGGGCAACCATGTTTTTTTATTTAAAAAAATTTCTCTTTAGGAGGACCTGGCTAGCTTAGTTGGTGGAGCATGCAACTCTTGATCTCAGGGTTGTGACACTGACGATTTGGATGAGAGAAAACGTGACTATTCAAGGAAATGAATGTTCAGTATGGCAACAGAAATCCAGAGACAATGTGTTTTATATGTTTCAACATACCTTCATTCAAGTACCTATTACAGTGTTGTGTGCTGTGCACAATTAAAACATTTACATGGGTGTAAACTTGGCATTACTGTATGATATGGTTGTAGAGTAGTGATTTTGTATAGATAATTATACTTGATTATTAAATATCTTCATTTAGTTCAGTTCCTTAGCAACATGAAACAAGTTTTCAAGTAGAATATTATCAGTTATTTACATTTATACAAAAGGAAACACTTATGTGAACACTAATGTGTTCACTGCTATTTTAAATATTGTATAGTAGAACATTAATTGTAGTAGCTGGTAATTTACAGTGTGAAGTAATATTCTGATATGGCGATCAGTGTAGACAAAAAGAAATTGAAGGAAAATAATTTATAGCAAATAAACAATTTTACCAAAATCACAGAAGAAAAAAAATAAATTTTCCCAAAATTAATCAATGAGGAAACAACAGACCAATCTCTGAATGAGAGCCTCTAATTATGCCTTATGATTATTTGCTTATACTCTGAACACATCTACTACATTCATGGTTTCCCAGGCCCCAGAATAAAACTGGAGAGATGAAATATGGCCGATGCCTCCTAATTCTCTTATATTTCTCTTTCACTATATTGGTTGAATTTGGTACCGTATCTCTGAACGGTCTTAGTTTGTACATGTGAGGGTCCAAGCTATTTCAACACACACTGAAGCAGAAATGAATGTCTCTGGGCTCTACAAGTTTTTCATTAGTGATAAAATATGAACTAGGAAAAGGTTCAATAAAATGACAAAACCAACTTCAGTGTGAGACAGACTTGGGTTTAAGTACCAGTTATATAACCTTGGGTAAATTACTTCACATTTCTGAGCCTCATCTGTGAAAAGAGGATAATAATGGCACCCTTCTCACTGATATCTTATAGTAAGATAATGTATTTTAAATACCTAACACAGTGCCTGATACATAATTAGTATCTCCCAAAATATTCAATGTTATTGACAATAGCTACTGGAGACAGCCCAGAGATGTAGTCAAACTTTTGGACATGATAAAAATGTGAGTCAAGCACAAATGGAGCCTTTATTCAGATGTATTTTGTTGTTGTCTTTGTTGATAATTTTTCATGGCTTAGTTTTACAGGGTACATTTAGAATTCTTAAACTTTAATAAGTTTAAATTACATATTTAACTGTATCTAGCTCATTTATTAATCTGAACCTTTTAAATTTGACAAGGTAGTATACTCCTTCTGGTCTAGTTTATGTGTGCTAGCTACTTAAGTAAAAACAATCCAAACCTTATTTTTTCTGTTTTCAATTATATACCAAGTATAGTCTCATGTTCCAACTGAATGCTGAAGACCCCCAAATGCCTTTTCTAGCTTAGATATTTCTCCCAAGCTTCAGACTTATATATTCTGTCAAAAGGCACCTGAACTTCTTCACAGACACCTCAAATGCACTATGTCCAAAATTTATTTACCCTTGTTTCCTGCACCCTGATAACCTCTTTCTTCCTGAGTTTTCTGTCTTAGTGGGGGGGCGGGGGGGGGGAGGGTACTATCATCCACTCAGTTGTCCAGAAAACCTGGGAGTCACTGTAACTCCTTGACCTTCGCACTGAAACAGACACTAAGTCCTATAATACCATCTCCCAAAGAGCTCTTAATCTGCCCACTGTTTGTATCCTTATTCCCAAGGCCCTAGTTTAGACACTAAAATTCATCACCTAAATGACTGTAACAACCTCACACATAATTTTACCTCTTCCCATAAATTCTCTAATTTTGTCCTGTTTAAAACCCTCCAATGGTTCCCCTTTGCTCTTAGCAGAGTCCAAGTTATCACCTAACATCAAAAACGGAGACAGATCAATGTCCCATTTGCAGATGCTTATTAAATTCTTAGATTGTTCTGAATAACTTCTAATATCTTACTGAAATTTAACAGAGCTCAGTTTAACTCTCATTTGACTAGCTATTTATCAGTACTTACTATACACAGTATACAGTACTTACTATTACACAGTATACAACTGAGTAATTGTATTAGATATTATAAGGGTTAAAGACAAACAGTGATATATCTGGCAGAAAAGATGAATATTCTTAACACAATGGAGAAAATGTTTTAAAATCCCAACATAGGAAGAGTTAAAGGGCTATTAGATGCTAATGGAAGGAACTATGTCAGAGAATACAGCCTGGAAAAGATAAGATCTTAGCTGGGCCTTGAAGGACATCTAAGAATTGAGATGTAGGGCAGCATAAGCAAAGGCCAAGAGAAAGAAATCTCAACAAGAGAAAAAAACAATGAGTGATTTAGTTTGGCTAGACTGTAGAATTCATTGAGGAAAATAGAAGGAAAGTAGCTGGAAAAATAAGTTGGAGCCAGGTAAAGATAGATCTTGAACATACATAAGGCTAAGAACTAAGGCCTTCATTCTATAGAGATGAGGAATGGCTTAAAGAAAAATATTCTACCTGAACCATGTTTCAGAAGACCTTCACCATCAAAGCTATAATTATCATTGAATCAATAGTTAATACATAAATAATTGTATCGACAAGTTTCCTCATGATAAAAAAAATCAAAAAGGATTAAAATAATGTTTACAAAATAATTACATAGTATTTAGTTATATTAGAGTTTGGAAGGGGAAGTGGTGTCACAATCTCATTAAATTCTTCATTTGGTAATTAAGGCCAACAAACCAAGTCATCTTTAAAAGCTTCAAAGTGTTCATATATTTATCCCATATTTCAGTACAAGTTCTATATTTTGCTTCACTTTTAGGACTTTTGTGTCTTTAAATAGATATAGACTTTACTTGCAAAAATAATATATAACCTACTGGTTTCAGAGTAAGTGGTTTCTGAGAGAAATGAAAGCAGATGGCCACTATACCTCCTGTCTTCCATTTTCTTTTTTACACTTAAAAATAATCCTTCTTTCTTTTCCGTACCCAAAAATAGTTCAAGGAGTTTCTGTGATTATATCGAACTATCTGAATGAACTATCAGTGATGCATTTTCCCATTATTGCTATCATATAAAATTATTTTTACCATTACTACCTCTCTAAGCATTAAAAATTTAAAAAACACACTACTTGTTTTTACTTCAGTCAACACAACCTAGTCTATGACACTGGCATTGCAAGTAAATGTGCATTTAACTATTAGCTTAAGTACACAAAGCCATACATTAAATATTACATGTTACTTTTACATTTAAAAGGAGAATAGTGATGATTAGAGAAGCACAAAAGATACTGCAATTCATTGTTAAAGGCTGCCACTTTCATAGGCTGACAGTGAATATAGCAACATATTTACTCAAGTTCTGACCTAGATTCTGGAGATTTAAAAAATGACTACATGGACCCAGACTTAATGGGGCTCATAGACTTAGCGGAGGAAGAGCAGTAAGTATAAAGAGAAAGATGTACAAAACATTATGGGAATGCAAAAGAGGAAGCTCTTCACCCTGTCTGAGGAGGCCAGAAAAGGCTTTTAAGGTGACATTTAAAATTAGTCTTAAAGGATAAATAAGAGTTCTCTAAAAAGTATAGAAGAAACAATATGTACAAAGGAAAAGAGGCAAGAAAGAGCACAGCCTGTGTGTGCATGTGCATGTGTGTGTATACATACACACATATATAAACAAGGCTATATTATGTATGGTGGCACTGAGCATGGGGTATGATGTAAAGTTTAAGATGTACACAAGAGTCAAATCATAAGGAATATAAACTTGATCCCATAGATATTGGAGGCTTTTAAAGGACTCTCAGTTAGGGACCTATATGGTCATTTTCTGTCTGCTTATTTGTTTTTTAATTGAACCTTAGATGCAAATAATTGATTATTCTCCTCAGTTTCTGGCACATTATCATTTTTTGTCAGAGAAGGCTCCTCTCCCATTCTTTCTAATCTCCAAGCATCATCCCATTCTTTGCCCCTTCATAAGCAATTGTTCTTTTTACATTATTTTGTTTATATGTATTTACAAAACGTGTATTTTTTGTGCATGCATTTCTATATGTGAACAATATAGTAGTATGTATCTCATTTTTTGCTTTTCTCCCCAAGCACAATGTTTTTAATATCAATTCATGTTGCTCTGTGGATATATAATCCACTGTTTCCAGTCACTGTTTCTAATTACTATGTAGTTAAGATGGCCAAATAATTTATAACCTAAATCATGAGAGTAAAAGAGTGCTATTAATAATTGTACCAGAATAACAGATTAAATAGAACTGTACCAGGTCCACCAAGATATATGGTCATCCCATGCTTCTAAATTCCACGATGTTCATCCATGACCTTTTATTGATCTGCTCTTCCAGGGACAGGCATCCAGGTTGTCTCTAACTCCCTGCTATCAAAAATAGTTCTTCAAAGAGTCTCATACAGTTTCCCTTATGGACTTATGTGAGATTTCTTTGTTAGCCAAAAAGATGTCTGCAATGATTTGTACATTTCTAACCTAAGTAATTATGAAGACACTGAAATTGCAAAGCATTGTTTGGAGACTAGAGCAGTAGAGCACATAAGTTAGAATGAAAGGTTTCAGTAGGGGAATAATAAAACGTATGGCTGGAAGGGCTACTTTTTGGCAAACTGAGGGAAGGTCATGTATGGTATGAACTTTATCTTGATAGTAACTGAGAGTCATTGAAAAAGGTTTTAAACAAGGGTGTGGGATGATGGAAATGATATTCTAGGAGGATATATCGTATGATACTGAATCAAATGTACAGCAGAGACTGGAAATGAGAAAATCTATTAAGAGAATATATGAAAGCCAGTACTAGCTAAGCAGTTAGCTATAGTACAGTGTGGGTTTTAAGCCAGATTGTCTGGGTTCAAATCTAGTTCTACCACTTACTAGCCTTATGACCTCATTTAAGCTCTGTGTGTCTCGGTTTCTTAAATTAGAGATATTGTAGTACCTTCCTCATAGAGCTGAATTTCAAGAGCTTATAACACTTCTTGGCACATAATAACTGCTCTCAACGTCAGTTATTGTTGTTGTTGCTATTATAATTGCTATTGCTGTATAGTCCATAACTGAGACCAATTTAAGCAAATCTGGTGATAGAACACCTTCAACACCCAGAACTCATGCCCTGAATAAAGTATCCTAATAACACTTAGTGTGTCATTTATAAACCCCTACCTTCCACACTAAGAAAATCCCCAAAGGTCTTAGAGCTTAGAATAAGGCAAAAAGGATATTCTCGAGAAAACAAAACAAAACAAAAACCTGGTGGCCTTCATTATGTGTAGCTTGCTAACTCCTAAGCCAAGAATCACAATAATGTAATATTAAAGTTGATGATAAACTATAGTTGCCACAAATATAATGGTTAAATGTCAAATGTTATTTAATATTTATTCCTTTTCTCTGGGGACTATGTGTTTTTCTCTTTAATTGGCACAGGCTTATAACAGAGCTGCTAAGCTGTCTTTTCAGAAATACAAGTTTTTTAAGAAGAAAAATTTCCTCACCTAAATAGTAAATAATTCTAAGATTAAGCTATGGAAGATCAGGCTATGGGAGCTGCTGGAATTGAATAATTAGCTTCTGAATGGTTCCTTATCAAAAAGATCTGAGAATGTTGGACTATAGCATTCTCTCAATATGCACTGGATATTGCAACTCTATTCTGAATAGTTAGGAAATGCGATCATTAGTATAAACTAAATAATATTAGAGCAATGTGATCATTCCCATTAAAAGAAACAAAAATATTTTTCTAATTTCTCTATAAAAATGTATGCATTCTGGTCCTGAAATATGGCCATAAATTCTCAAATAATGTGCAACAAAATTAAGCAGAAAAACTTGGATTTATGGGCCTAAATAAAACTTAATTTTTAATACATTTAAAGCAAGGATATAATTACAGTCCCACTCAGATGCAACATTTTTTTAAGCAATGCTCCAGAATAACAATCCAGAGGCAATCTCTCACCCCTCTGATCTCTCACAGCACTGGGTTTACATCACACACTGCTCTGTAATTTAGTAATCTGTGTATGCTTGTCTTCTTTTGTATCCAATTATAAACTCTTTAATGGAAGAGACTATGGCTAATTTACCTTTGTATCTACTACACATGTAGTATTCTGCTACAGTTAGTAAGCAGTTAATATTTGCTTAATGATAAAACCTATTAAAAATCACATTCAGAGATGAATTCTTGCTTACCATTAGAACATAGGACTTTTACCCATACCTTTTTAATTCATTAAATTGTATTTTCTAAAATGTTGTAAAGGTTTTAAAATGCTTAACATAACTTTTAACACTTTAAAAATATTGTTTAGTTCAAAATACCACTTTTCTAAAAATTTGTATTTTTCTTAAAGACACTATATGTTCTCCAAAGAAATTGTGTGTCACTCTTAATTTTAGCATCATATAGAAAGTTCAACTCAACTCCCTACATTTGAAGGTGTCATTAATACTAAAAATCTTTATCTATCATATGCAATGTATGAAAACTTAAACCTTAAATTAGTCTAAGATTATAGGACAGTCCTTTCATACTTCTAGCCCTAAAAACACTTCTAAAGTTTGATTAATTCTTCCCTTATTATCACCCTCCTCCTCAAATATTTTAACCTATGCTCTTGGTTTCTTTCATCCACCCAGCAAAACCTCCCCTCAGGAAAAGGTCTGAAACTCATTCACACTGAAGACGCAAAGGACTGATAACAGCTCAATGTGAAAGCCTGGTGTGGGAGCCCTGCCCCTGGTTTCTGTGCCAGGTATGCTAATGTAATTCCCTAAATCTGTTTCCACATGTATAAAATTAAAGTAGTTGAATTAATGTTTCTTAAAATCCATTCCAGCCAGGTTATTGCCTTTAGGAACGTTTGCAGCTTTATGCATCATTCATTCACTGTTTTATGTAGCATCTGAGATAAGGAATACTGTAATTTCAATATTTATTCATTAAACTTACTCTGTGCCAGACACTGTATTGGGTCCTTTCAGTATAAGCGCTTGCAGAGATCTACTAGGTATAAAGAAGGGAGGAAAAGAGAAGTAGGTAAGTAAAGAGACCACACAGGAAAGGCTTAAGATCTCTTCAATACAGTAAAACTTTCCCAAATTTGGGTAGGAGTACTACACCCTTTTTTTTTTTAATACGGGGAATGGCGTGTACAAAGGCAGCGATGTGAAAGGCGCGTCGAGTGTTTTCGGCAGCTGAACGCTGCGTAACACTGGACGAAAAGTTCACAATCCCTATCCCATTTAGAATTGCGCAAGAGTCGTGGGATTATTTGATTAACGCGTGTCCCTCGCGAGGCCACAAATTACTTAAATGCGGGAACAGCGTTTGCTTTTGCCCACCATTGTCTTCCCAGAGTCTCACCCACTGTCTCATGCTTAATAAATGTTGAAGAATTAAATAAAGGGTCCGCCCCTGAGAGTGTCAGGTCCAAACATCTTGGGTGAACTTTGTCCACTAAAAAAAAGTCGTGCGGTGCCTTCTGCAGCCAACTTGAGTTCCTGGGAGAGTCAAATCCTAGAACGGGGCGCTCGGCACCGACACCCCTCGGGGACACCCTGAGAGACACAAATCACCGCCGAGTCACCGAGCCCTGATGGGGCAGAGAGCTGGAGATGGGCTAATCCGAGGCTCTGCCAGGATTCTCGAGGCCAGCGGCGCCGTCACGGCCTCAGGTTATGGTGCCCAGATATAGAGTATTTGGACTTTGTGGAGAGAAAACAACATGTTTAACTTCTAGGCTGATAGGCGGAGAAGGTAGATAACAATTCCAGAACCTAGAGAGCTCCCATAGAGCTACGCTCGTCTCCAGGTCGGAAACGCCCTGTAAATGCGCAGTACAACTAGCCCGGAGCCTCTCCTACGCAAAGAGATAGAGCCCCCTCTACCGGCCCCCACGACTTCGCCTCGCGGTCCCTCAAGATCCCGCGTCCCATCCACGCCTAGACTCGCGAGAATAAGAAGTCTCAAAGGGCTCTACGGAACGGAACTTCCAGTATTTACTGTTCCTACACGGAAGGATTTTAATTCACCGGAATAGACTGGCATTAAAGTGCAAAAGCGAAAACGGAAGTGCTCCTAACGTGACAAAGCTTACGGGGCTGAGCGGAAGTCCTAGTTCACTCGCCAAGCGGAGAGGATTCTGGGGCCCGGAAGGAGGTGGAATCTGTAGCCGACCTGTTTGCCTGTACACTCGCCTGGGAGGAGAGCGCGTGGCTGTTCAAAGAGGCGTGTTACTGGAGCGCGTGGCTCGTGCGCTGAGGTCAGAGGTGGCCAAAAGCCCGACGTCGGTGTAGAACTTGAGACTGTGAGTTATGGTGGGGAGATCGCGGCGGCGCGGAGCGGCCAAGTGGGCAGCCATGCGAGCCAAGGCAGGTCCCGGCCCAGCGGACGAAAATGAAGACGATTTAGAATTGCCACCGTCGCCAGGGGACTCCAGCTACTATCAAGATAAGGTAGATGATTTCCATGAGGCCCGATCTCGGGCCGTCTTGTCTAAAGGCTGGAGCGAAATGGAGAGTGGGGACGAGGAGGAGGATGGCGATGAGGAGGAGGAGGTTCTAGCCCTAGATATTGCTGATGAGGACGATGAAGATGGAGAGAGTGCGGAGGAGGAGGAAGATGATGATGATGATGGTGGGAGCTCCGTGCAGAGTGAGGCCGAGGCATCTGTGGATCCCAGTTTGTCGTGGGGTCAGAGGAAAAAACTTTACTATGACACAGACTACGGTTCCAAGCCCCGAAACCGACAAAGTCAACAAGAAGTAGAGGAGGAGGAAAGAGAGGAGGAAGAAGAAGCACAGCTCATACAGCGGCGCCTTGCCCAAGGCCTGCAAGAGGATGATTTTGGGGTGACCTGGGTAGAGGCCTTTGCAAAACCTGTACGTCAAGTAGATGAGGCTGAGACCCGGGTCGTGAAGGATCTGGCGAAAGTTTCAGTGAAAGAGAAGCTGAAGATGCTGCGGAAAGAATCACCAGAGCTCTTGGAACTGATAGAAGACCTGAAAGTTAAGTTGACAGAGGTGAAGGATGAGCTGGAGCCATTGCTACAGTTGGTGGAGCAAGGGATCATTCCATCTGGAAAAGGAAGCCAATACCTGAGGACCAAGTACAATCTCTATTTGAACTACTGCTCCAACATCAGTTTTTATTTGATCCTGAAAGCCAGGAGAGTCCCTGCACATGGACATCCTGTCATAGAAAGGCTTGTTACCTACCGAAATTTGATCAACAAGTTGTCGGTTGTAGATCAGAAGCTGTCTTCTGAAATTCGTCATCTACTCACACTTAAGGATGATGCTGGAAAGAAAGAACTGAGTTTAAAAGTAAAATCCACCAAGGCCAAGCCAAAATCTGTTTCAGAGACTGCTTCTGCCTCTGCTGTTACAGATATTTCTGATGATTCTGATTTTGATGAAGAAGCTGCACTGAAATACTACAGAGAAATAGAAGACAAGCAAAAGTTGAAGAGAAAGAAAGAAGAAAATAGCACTGAAGAACAGGCTCTTGAAGATCAAAATGCAAAGAGAGCCATTACTTATCAGATTGCTAAAAATAGGGGACTTACACCTAGGAGAAAGAAGATTGATCGGAATCCTAGAGTCAAACACCGGGAGAAGTTCAGAAGAGCCAAAATTCGCAGAAGAGGCCAAGTTCGTGAAGTTCGTAGAGAAGAGCAACGTTATAGTGGTGAACTCTCTGGCATTCGTGCAGGAGTTAAAAAGAGCATTAAGCTTAAATAAAGTTTTCACTTAGCTTAAGTTTTTTGGCAATAACTTTAGATCAATAAATTTTTATTTTTAACCGAAGTTATTGTATTGATATATAATACCTAACCCTAAATTTTAAAAATTCTTGTCGACGGGGATATTTGGGTTGTTGTTCAATTTTATTTTATTATTATTATTTTTTTTTTTGGTCCTTTGAAGTCATACTAAAAAATAGTATGGAGGTAGTACTTTTATATTTGGAAGCAATATGAAAGTACTTGGGAAAAACGGAGGTGTTGAAAAAAGTAATCTGTCAAGTAGTAGTCTATGAAAATTTCACAGATGGTTGTGAAGCAACAGTCAAACTTAGAACACTTTTATCATTTTTCTTGTAAAGTGAAAAGAATGTACCTTTGCAATCATCTTATTTGTAAGAGTCTGTAAAACAGTTCTGACACACATTTCACTTACCTAAGTGTAATTCATGAGCAGGATACTTGTTAATAGGTTTGTCAACTTAAAGATTGTATACACTGTGTGTAGTAAAAGCTTAGGAATGTAGAGGAACTTCAGTTAAAAGTAGAAAGAGATATGCTTCAATTACATTGTGAATATTTCTAATAGTCAATGTGGTAAATAAGGTAAAAATTCCATTTTCCATACTGTACTGGTGACTTGTAGCAGTTGCTGTTTGTATACTCCCATTTGCTGAAAATTTGGTAGTTTTACTGCTAGGTAAGTGACAAATTTAAATAGTAAAAAAGTTACATTTTTCTTTAGTTACCCTGGTTTTTACAGTAGGAAAGAGATGCTGCGATGGTGAACTAACTTTTTTTAATACTTATTTTGGGGAGAGTGCAAGGGGGGAGGGGCGCAGAGAGGGGGACAGAGGACCCAAAGCGGCTCTGTGCTGACTGGCTGACGGCAGCAAGTCTGATATGGGGCTCAGACTCATGAACCACAGGATCATGATCTAAGCCGAAGTCAGATGCTCAACCAGCTGAGCCACCCAGGTGCCCGTGAGATGGTGAAATGAAAAATAGTTGGGATGATGCCAGGAAAGGAAATGACAGGACTAGAGAAGGAACGCACAAAAGATGTTCTAACTATGCCACTGTTCATTAAATAATATCTAGCTGCTAGAGATGCAGAGATGATCACTGGTTAATATTTACTAGACAATTGCCATGTACCAGTTGTGTGTCACCAAATTTAACCTTTACAATAACTTTCTGAGGCGTGGTACTGTTCTCCATGTATCATTTATGAGGATGCTGAAATTCCAGGAGGTTAACTTTATAAAGGATACACACTTGGGATTTGGGCCCAGACAGGCTTAATAGGAGCCTTCATTATCTTTATCTCTGGCTTACAGCTTTCTCAGTAGCACGTGTCAAGTAATTTTGTTTCTTCATAAAGAGGTTGGTTGGAAATAAAATGAAAACTTAGTGCTAAGGTACTTTTGTAAGCACTTTAGTGTACTTAGTTTCTTATTCCTCACAACTCTTGTACAGTAAATTCTATTAGCCATATTTTAAAGATGAGGAAATTGTGACCCAGAAAAACAACTTTCTGAAGGTCATATAGCTATTTAGTAGAGTCAGGATTTCAATCCAGCTTTTCTGGCTTCAAAGCCCCATCCTACACTTCCTTTTCTGATACAGTAGAAAAAGTAAAGCTTTTGCAGTTTGGGTGTTTTTGCATTAATTACTTATGTCAGACTCCTTCATCTGCATGGTACAATTATTATACCTACCTTAGAGAGGTGATATAACAATGGTTAAGAGCTGTGAGATAATAGAAAATATATGTATTGGCTCTGTCCCGATTCTTGGAACAGTAAACCCTTGTTAATTCCCAAGTGATAAGAGCACTCGGAGCATCTTTTGTTCTTTATTTTTTTTTAATGTTTATTTATTTTGAGAGAGATAGAGTGCACACACATGAGCAGGGGAGAGGCAGGGAAAGAATCTCAGGTGGGCTTCACACTTGCTGCAGAGCCCAACCTGGGGCTCAATCCCACGACTGTGAATGATCTGAGCTGAAAGGTAACTGTGGGTGGGCTCCTAGCATGGCTTTTGGATGATGGTGATGGCTCACCAGAAAGACCAGGCCATAATTGGAAGCTTGGAATTTTCAGCTCCACTCCCCATTCTCTGGAGAGGGGAGAGGTTGGAAATGGAACTGATGATTGATTATGCTTATGTGAAAAAGCCTCCGTAAAATCCCAATAGTATGAAGTTCAAAGGAGCTTCCAGATGGGTGAATGCATCCACACCGGGAGGGTGATGCTTTCCAACTTCATGGGGACAGAAGCTTCTGTGCTTGGCACCCTCCCACACCTCACCCTATGCATCTTTTCATCTGACTATTCATCTGTGTCCTGTATCCATATCATAAAGGTATCATTTATACCTTTAAACTGGTAATAAACATAAGTGTTTGCATGAGTTCTGTGAGACACTCTAGCAAATTAATTGGACCCAGGAAGGGGGTCATGGGACCCTCAGATTATAGCTGATCAGTCAACCACGGTAACAACTTGAATTATCTCCAGGTAGAGAGTGTCAGAATTGAGTTAAATTGTACAACACCCAACACGATTGGTGGGGGGGAAAACTCACATCTGGTGTCAGAAGTATTGTGAGTATAGCTGTAGTGTAAAGGAGAAACAGGTGTAAAACAGTTTTCCCAATTCGAGGGTAGACTAGACTATCCAAGTTCCTAACCCAGTTCCATCACTTAGTCTATGATTTGGGGTAAGTTGCTTCACCTCTCCATTCCTTAGTTTTTCATATAAACTGCAATTATTAGTAGTAGTACCTACTTCATAGAGTTTTTATGAGGATTAATATAATTAAATTGTTAATTAATGTAAAGCACTTAGAACAATCCCTGTTATACAATAATCACCTAGTAAGTGTTGGCTCTTACTATAGTGTGAGAATTAACACATCTCACACACAGGTGCTGAGTGAAATGTAGCTAATAGTATAGCGATTCCTATCATTGCACAAATATAGAGAATAAAGTGTAGATATATGTAAAAGTGATTCAGAAATTTAATGTCCTAAGTTTAGAAGAAGAGGGGAGCATTGGGTGACTTGAAATACAGAAAATCTGGCACAAGACAAAAAGCAAGGAAATGAAGTTAGACTTAAAAAGATTTTCTATGTCAAATCCCTGCCAGATGTACAACGTTGTGGTGAGGAAAAATGTTTTAAAGGAAGAAAAGAAAAAAGTTATGCCTGTTAAATATTCCCCCAAATGTATCAAGTACTCCTTCAGAGACCTCACAATACATTATAAACGTTAATTCATTCTGGAAAAGCTAGGCCATAGATGGTGCTATCCTGATTCCGAACATAAAAAATGACCTTGCCTGATGTGAACTGATAGCTAATGAAGTAACAAAGACTGCTGTATATGATATTTATGTCACCCAAATTTTGTATTTACTCAAAGAGAACTGAGATGTGCTGGGTATCGTCATAACACGGGAATGATAAATTGCTAACTACTCAATGTGATCACTTACCATAGTGACTCCTTTGTGAACTTCGGGGAGTCTCATGGGTAACAGTTCCAATAAAATAGATTACTGGTTTCTGGCATCAGTCCAAGGCAACAACCTGTTTTATGTCAGCATGTTAAGCTATGGGTAACTATTGATAATAAAAATATTAAAAATTAAAGTGGAAGAAAATACCAAATTAGTGATCCAGTGACTTACTCTACCTGCTGACTAGCTTTGAGATCATTTCTCTAAGCCACTGTTTCTTACCTATATTCTTATGAAGGAATTAATGTATCCTTTAATTTTTGTGTAGAAATAAATTTATTTGCTTATCAGACCTCAATGGTCAAAGCTTTTGGCAAACTGGGAAATTAGTTTTTGTGATCCTAAACATAAAAAATAGCTTCGGTAACTTAAATAATTATACTCACATATCTGACACAAAAAAATAAATTCCATCTCTGAGGAGTAGCTGGAGTTGCCTATTCCTTCCTTGTCTAAAATAAAAGAATTTTAAGTTAATGTTACAGTAATATGTTAACATTACCAAAGTAATTCAAGAAAGGTGAAGGTCAGTATAATTTACATCTTAGAGATAACAATGAGGAACATGTACCACTGTCTGAATAATAAATGATCCCCCAAAATCATGTAGGATTCAACTAAAGTTCCAAATCATTCAAGCTGAAAGTTGCTTCAGGTAATAAATCATAGTTTAAAAAATTCTTTTAGGTAGTGATTCTTTTTAACACATTTGCATTTTGCCATTAAATGTGTAAACACAGAAACATAAAAAATTTAACACCACCCAAATCAACAAACATTAACATGTATGTTTTAAATTTTGCTTAAAGTTTGGGGTGCATGGGTGGCTCAGTCAGTTAAGCATCTGACTTCAGCTCAGGTCATGATCTTGCAGTCCATGAGGTCGAGCTCCGTGTCAGGCTCTGTGTTGACAGCTCAGAGCCTGAAACCTGCTTGGGATTCTGTGTCTCCCTCTCTCTGCCCCTGCCCCACTCACACTCTGTCTCTCAAAAATGAGTAAATGTTAAAAAAAAAAAAAATTAATCAATTTTGCTTAAAGTATATTTTCTCAATATCAAAGTTTTTAATTTGATATAGTTACTTTATGCATTGCAGATATGTTTTCTGGATTCCTTTATTCATTTTTGAAGAAGAAAATGACTTTTTTACATGGGTTTCTATGTAAAGCTTTAAGTTATAGTAAATACTAAGAATAAATATTTTCAAAACTACAAACAAAACAAAAAACTCTGGAGGAAACGAATAAAATGGTCTGCCTTAAATAATACAGGGTAGCAATTAGGAGTTTGACCTCTGGAGCCAGATTGTTTAAATCCCAGGGTCACCACTTACAGTGTGTCTTTGGCCTACTTAATCTCCATCCCAGTTTCCTCACATTGGATAATATATGATGTTATAGCCATTTAAGTAGTTAAACCATATAATGTGCATTTAGAACAGCACTTGGCAGGTAGTTAAGTGCTTAGTGTTAGTTACTGTTAATCCATTTAAAAAAATTACTCCACTTGAGTTAATTTTCTCCTTGTATCTATCATATCACAGTGCTACAATCCAGAGTGCCTAATGTGATAGGTTTAAAAAGCAGATTTCTGTGCCCTACTATCACAGATTCTGATTTAGCTGACTTGGTGTTGATCTGGGGACTTATATTTTTAACAGGGACCTCAGATGAGCCTGATCCAGATGGTCTACAGAATACACTTCGGGAAACACTGCCCTGGGCACACCAGTTTTAGGTTTCTCTTAGCTAATAACAGGGACATGACTGAAATTAATTACAAGAATGAAATATGGGGTGGTATTAACATGGGACTACAAAACCTCAAACTTAGTCCCATGAGAATCTGTTGAAAGCAATGGACCTTCCCCGTCCCCCGCCCCTCAGTACAATAACGTAGGCTTAATCACATTTTACATACACCACAAGTGGGTTCCTGGACTCTCTGAAGCTAGAAGTCCTTGGGCCTCAGGAAACTTTACACTAGGGGACTGTTCCTTTTATCCTTAAGCATTGCTTTAAATGACCTATGTTAAATGGCTTATGTTAATATATTAGGAGATCACCTTACCATGGGTGGGACAGGAGTATATTCAAAATAAGTAGATGACTAAACAAAACTTTATTAACACCCATAATTTTTTATACTTATTAAATGAGCTCTTTTAGACATACAGTTGACACTTGAACAACAGGAGATTAAGGATGCCAACACTCCCTGACCCCCGCCCTCCCTCCTGCCCTTACAGTTGAAAATCCATGTATCATTTTTGAATTCCCAAATACTTAACTACTAATAATAGCCTACTGTTGACCAGAAGCCTTACTGATAACATAAACAGTCGGTTAACATCTATTTTTATGTTATATGTTATTACATACTATATTCTTACAATAAAGTAAGTAAGCTAAAGAAAAGGAAGAGAAAATACACTCACCAATCTGGACTCAATTTATTCAAAAAATCCTCAGATAAGAGTACCTGCGCAGTTCAAACCCATATTGTCAAGGGTCAACTGTACTTACTTTTTTTTAACGTTTTATTTATTTTTGAGAGACAGAGCATGGGCAGGGGAGGGGCAGAGAGCCAGGGAGACACAGAATCTGAAGCAGGTTCTAGGCTCTGAGCTGTCAGCATAGAGCCTGAAAACAGGGCTCCAATTCACCCTGAACCAAAGTCGGATGTTTAACCAACTGAGCCACCCAGGCACCCCATTACATTTCTAATCACACCACATTCAAAGATACACATAAAGGGAAATTAAGGCTAAATAAATAAGTTTATTCCTTAGACTTCATTTTGAGTCCAACTTCTCTGAATCATTTTTTTATTCAGGGTCCTGATGGCACAGAATTTTGAGAAGATATTATTTTTTTTAAATATTTATTTGTTTTGGGGAGCCTGGGTGGCTCAGTCGGTTAAGCATCCGACTTCGGCTCATGTCATGATCTCACAATTTGTGGGTTTGAGTCTCGCGTTGGGCTCTGTGCTGACGGCTCCGCTCAGAGCCTGTAACCTGCTTCCGATTCTGTGTCTCCTTCTCTCTCTGCCCCTCCCCCACTTGTGTTCTGTCTCTCTCTGTCTCTCAAAAATAAATAAATGTAAATTTAAAAACATTAAAAATAAATAAAATGTTTGTTTTTGAGAGAGTGCAAGCGGGGGAACAGAGGGAGGGGGACAGAAGATCCTAAGCAGGCTCTGCGCTGACAGGTTGACAGCAGCAAGCCCAATGTGGGGCTCAAACTCACTAACAGCGAGATCATGACCTGAGCTGAAGTCGGAAGCTCAACCAACCTTCTGAGCCACCCAGGTGCCCCTTAAGAAGATTTTAGAAAGAGGAAAGGGATTTTTATCGCTGGTGAGGGAGGTGGCCTGAGAACTACCAGAGGAGCAAACCTGTTGTGTTGTAAAAAAGAGAAACTCAAAGATGTCAACCTTGAGAGTAGATACATTGGTGGAAGAGACGGACATGTTGCAGCTGGAGTGATTAACTGCTTAGTTAGTATGCTATGGAACCTGAAAAGAGGCATGTACCTCTTACATAAGGAAGGCAGAGAAGTTCTACTTGATAGAATCTTGGAGGAAGAGTGAGTGTAGCAATATGGGTAATGCCAAACATTTAAGTTAATCCAAAGCAACAAGGGCAAAGCAAGGTTGGGAGATAATATTGAAAAGATGGGGAGGGGTTAGATCATGAAAGACCTTAGACTAGATCCCAGATATGGAGAAGGCAAGCAAGGTTTTTAAGAATCTGTGTGACATAATTAGATCAACCTTCAGATAATCACTCATTCTAACTGCTATAGAGCAATGGGATGGGAATAGATTAAAAACAGAGACAGGAAAACCAGCTAGGGGTCCTTTGCAATAATAAAGGCAAGAAAAGAAGATTTCAGTTAAAGCAGAGAAAACTAATTAAGGGACAGATTTCACAGAAATTTAAAAGAGAATTTAAAGAATGTATGAGAAGCAGAACAAATGGCGAATAAAGTCATAGGTCAGAAAAGCAAACAACCAGATAGTTTCAACAACACTATTGAGATATTAAAACTCCAGGCTGACACAAAATATATATGATAAGCTTCTCTACCGTAGGGCAGTTGAACTCTACTTCACAGCAAACACAAGGAACACCACTTTGCTCTTTGCTATTAGATCTTCATAAAAAAAAAAAAAAAAAAAAGTATAATTATCAAACTTAACCCAAATCATCCCTCAACATGTTTTATTTTCTATGATAAAGGTAATGCGTTCATTATAGACTACTTGCAAATACAGGAAAGTAGAAAAATGGAAAAACACATCCATATTTCTCCCACCCAAATAAAACTGCCATTGTGTGACCTAGGTTAAATATATTGCTTAAGAGAAATAATTTCTTAAGAGTGCATTCTGGGACACCGAGGTGGCTCAGTCGGTTAAATGTCCAATTCTTGATTTCAGCTCAGGTCATGATCCCAGTTGTTGGATGGAGCCCCAGACCAGTTCTGCGCTGATAGTGGCGCCTGCTTAAGATTCCCTCTTGCTTCCTCTGCCCCTCTCCCCGAAGTGCTGGAGTTCCCATTCTCTCTTTCAAAAAAAAAAAAAAAAATTGCATTACAAGTAGTGCTTATATTTCTAAGACTATTAGAGATAAAATAAACATGGAGAGAACATATATATTGAAGTATTTTTGTAATTAATATTTTGCCAAAGTAAGTTAGTAACAGTGATCAAAATCTTGTGATTGAAAAGTAAAGCTAAGTAGACTCTACAGAGAGCTTTCACACTGAAGCTTTACATTAAATGGTATAAATAAATTTCTGCACTTATAAAATCAGAAGTTGGGGCGCCTGGGTGGCTCAGTCGGTTAAACATCTGACTTCGGCTCAGGTCATGATCTCACAGCTCATGAGTTTGAGCCCCATGTCGGGCTCCGTGCTGACAGCTCAGAGCCTGGAGTCTGCTTCAAATTCTGTGCCTCCCTCTCTCTCTCTCTCTCTCTCTCTGCCCCTCCCCTGCTTGTGCTATGTCTCTCTCCCTCAAAAATAAACGTTAAAAAAAAGTTTAAAAAACTAAAATCAGAAGTTAAACATGAAGTGTTAAATTGAGTGTATTATTTTCAAATAAGTCTTTTCCCAAGTACCAGACAATGAAACATAAACAGCTCAAGGAAACCATTATTTTTAAATGATAACAAGCTTTTATACTACACCGGAAAAAAAAAAAAAAAAAAGACAAAACCGTTTCAACTGTTTCCAAGAGGTATTTTTTCTCTTATCATAGCTCTAAAAAGCCTATGCTATCATCTTGCAGTCATGGGATCAAGACCCATGCCAGCTCCAAGGTAAGCATGGAGCCTGCTTGAGATTCTCTCTCTCTCTCTCTCTCTCTCTCTCTCTCTCTGTCTCTCTCTCTCTCCTTCTGCCCCTCCCCCACTCGCACACACTCTCACTTTCTAAAAATAAACAAATAAATAAATAGCTTATGCTAAAAGTACACCCATCACATTGATCTCTAAAAAGTTTTGTCCTATCATCTAAGTGTCATCCTTAAGATCACCAAAGAGTTTCAAAAAAAATAAAAGATGGAAAACCAGAAAGAAAATGTAGGTAAGTTGAAAAGAATGTCTTGCTTTATTTCAGAAGAAAATTAATAAGGCTTGATTCTCACAGTGGCTTGGATTTTGTCACTTTAAAACAGTATAGTAAGATGTTCTGTGGATTTTCAAGAAGTAACATGTTTAGGCTTGTTTTTATAATCTTGGCTTCCCTAAATGTGTGTAGCAGCTGAATCGACTCTTATTGCACTAAAGCTTATGCAGAGCTGTGACTATATTATTGATCCAAAAGCTAAAAGCATAAGCAACTAGGAACTTGGAGTACCATGTACCTTTAAAGAAAAGGCTCATAAACAGCCTTACCTATAAATTTCAAAGGACTCATACTTCAACTGGTTTTCTATATTCATTACACTGCCACTTAATTAATGACATAAAGCATAAATATAACTGCTTTTAAATGCAGAGGTACACACACACACACACACACACACACACACACACACACAATACGCTGCAAAATTCCACAGCATGTCAATATTTCTAATACCTCTAGGAACCTTAACAAACTAGAATGGAGAAAGCTGGCAATTTAGACTAGATAGTATTTCACACTTTAACTCGGTGACTCCCTTGGCTGATTCTGATTTGTGAGGACTTTGCTCTTTTCTTCTACCTACAAAGGAGTAAGTGTATATTCTTGTCAAATTCTTTACTGAAACATTTCAAAACATCCCTGTGAAGGAACTAAAATACTTAAAATTTTCTGCATGCAAAAACAAGATAAAAGATCCAGTGAAGGATGGACATTAAAACCATGCAATACATCTGGAATCTTTGTTTTTCTCTTCAAGGTATTACAGTTTGTAATTCCTAAAAGGCAAGTGTGTTTTTATTAAGACTCGCACCTTCACCAAAGCTTACATGAAAAGGTCCAAACAACCTAAAGATACAATGAAAAGTTGTTTTTTTTTTACTCTCAGTTTTGTCTTACTACTGTAAATTATATGCTGTTTTGCCACGGTGATGAAATATAGCTTATAATAATAATTTTACCCTATGCCAAATCTTGTTTTAAAGGCTTTCCCTATATTTCTTATTTAATCCCCGCATCTCTATGAGTAAGTAATAGAATAATTTTTACAAAAGAGGAATCCTGGCTCAAAAGACAACTCAAGCAGGCAGTAGCGCTGGGATCCACAGGTCAGGGAAATGCCAGAAACTGAAAAGCTACTAAGAAATTGTCAGACTCCTTGAAATCAGCCTCTTGTAAACATCTGTTTAAATACTTTTTGCTTAAAAGTTTTGACGGAAAAGAGTATTAGAAGTTTCATGTTAATTTCTTGTACTTTGAGAGTGGTTTTCAGAGAATATTAACAGTAAAAAGGTTTAGTTTCCTAGAGAAGTATAACTTTCTCTACAGAGGGAAAGTCGGACCAGAGAAAGAGAAAAGCAAGTGGGCAAAATGTTACACAACAGTGATTTTTAATTAAAAGTCAACATGGATTCTATGCCAGCATTTTGCAACCTGAACACAAAGCTAATCTGCTAGGAAATGCAAGGATACATTCACAGAATCCAGCGTAAGAAATAACGATAATACTGCAAATTGTCTTTATTAGAGAAAGAAATGTTTATTTATGGGAATTACTGGATCAGTAATCATTGATTCAAACATTCAGAATAAAGCAACAGCGGCCAATTACTAGCGAGACGGAAGCACTATGAAAGTGAAAACTGCCGACCTATAATAGGCGCTTGCCGTATAAATTCTGATCTGTTTGGCTTAAAATGCACTCATGCGCACCCAGAACACCGGAAAACCAGGGAGTTGAAGTCAAAGCAAATACAAGATTTCTACAGGGCGCACAAGAGAGGGAACAAAAGAGGTGGTAGAAGGAAGACACCCACCTCTAGTTGCTCACATAAAAAGCTCAGGAATCAAAACCGTGAATCAACGGTTAAAGTTCTAGTGTGTGAAAGGCAAATGGTACAGTTTAATACCCGGGGGGGAGGGAGGTTCCTTTTTAAAATCAGCTTTGTCCTCTTCTCCCACCCAGATCTTTGTGCCTCGGTGCTACGGCAGAAGTTAGGCTGCAACACAAAACGCCGCTAGCTATCTCGCCAGGTCTCCCACCTTTCAAGCACTGGGAAGGGCAAACACACCTGACAGTTTAAGAGGGCCGTGCCGGGGGCGGGTAAGGACGCGCACTGGGCGCCGTCTCCTCCCCTAGGGTCGGGAGGGAGGTCAACGCCGGCGGAGGGAAGCGGAAGGTGGGAAGTGGGAAGAGGAGGACGCCGCCCCCTAGGGGAGCCGCGCCGCAGGCTGGGGGCCGGGGCGGGAGGGGCGGGCGAGAGGAGGCGGCCGGTAGGTAGACCGCTCCGTCGGGCGGGGCCGTCGCACCAGCTGGCTCGGACCCTGGCGGGGCGGGCTGTAGACGGCGCGACGGAGCCCAGACGCCGGCCCGCGGCCAAGGAGAAAGGTGGCGGCGGCGACGCGGACGGGACGAGGCGGCGACTCGCCGCCGTGACCCTCTACTCCCCGGCCCAGGCCCGGGCGCGAGTACGAGGCGGCGGCGAAGCAAAGAGCGAGCATGGCTGAGACCGCGCCGCCGCCCAACGCCGGCGCGGAAAGTTGCAGCGAGGAACCGGCGAGGGGCGGGGAGCAGCTGCTGGAGGAGCCGAGCCGCGCTCCAGCCGGGGGCGCGGACCGAGAGGATGAGGCGGGGCCGCCGCTGGCCTCTCCTGCCGGGCAGTCGGATCCCGGCTCACCAGTGGCCGCCCCCTTCTTCCTGCTCTACCCAGGAGATGGAGGCGCCGGCTTCGCAGCGCGCCCGCCGCCGCAGCAGCAACAGCGCTCCTGGAGGACCCCGCCGTCGCCGGGCTCCCCGCTGCCTTTCCTGCTACTGAGCTACCCGAGCGGCGGCGGCGGCGGCAAGCACCGTGAGTGGCGGCGGGAAGGGGGGACTCGGCCGGGAAGGGTGCAGGGGGGCTGCCGCGGTCCGGGCGCCGGACTGTTTACCTCGGAGTCTCCCCAGGCCGCTGGCTCCCGCCCGGCTCGGCTTCCCCTCCCCTCCTGGGCCGGACGCTCGTCCTCGCCAGCCTCCCACGTGCTCGCCGGGTCCCAGTCCCCGGTCCCAGGCTGGGTGCCTTTCCCGTAGGAGCCGAGGAGGGGGCGGCGCCCAGAGACCCGGCAGCCCCGTTGGCCCGCCTTCTGCGAGCTCCAGGCGCCGGGGCCGCGGAGTAGGTGTGGCTGCTGCGCCGCCGCCGCCCGGGCGGCCTCGGTTGTACCACTAAAATTTTTACAAGCGTTCACGCCACACCCGTAAATATCACAGATGCGTCCAAGGGATTGAGAAGAGAAATCAGGACCAGTACGCGAGTTGACATGAATGGAATGTGTGGTTTTGGAGGGGCCCCTCCCGAGATCGTACCGTTTGGCAGGCAGAGGCCTCCACCTTTTAATACCACCGCCTCGGGAGCCCCCTGAATGCAGCGGACCTCACTTTGTGCTTTATCAGTCAACAGCTGTTCATTGCTACTTGCCAGGAGCGGGGTTCTAGAGTAGGCAGTGTGTGTAAAAAGACTTGGAGGAGTGTTAAATCTGGTTTAACATGACAGGGTCTTACAGTATGAAAATGTGGCTGAAGATACAAGGCATGCTGTAAATGCCAAGTACTTTGTTGTATGAGTTCTGAAAAGGGGGAGAAACTTGCCTAAGGTGATGAGGGAATCTCTTTCCCAGAAATAGAGCTAGAGACTTCTTTTCTCACCAGAGCAAGCCTTTTAACTGCTCTACACAACCAAGAAATCCTGACTTTGTCTTTTCTACCCCTAATCCATCCCTTATGACATTAAGAGTCAAATGTTTTCTGTGTGCCTATGCTGTGATTATCATAGTTAATCCTCACATCTGTGAGACAAATAGGATGCCACGTTTTCAGATCAAGCTGAGGATCAGTATTATTGAATGATTTGACCCAAGTAACAGCTTTAGAGTAGGACTGAAGTTGACCCAGATTCCTTGCCTACCAAGCCCGTGCTCCTTAAACAAACACCAAACCTCTGAAACTGGGGGCATGGTTCTCTTAGGTTAGGAGCCATTGGGTTCAGCTGGAGGTAATAGTCCAGTGTCACCGTTTCTGTTACTTACCTAGAAAGAGGGCCAACACTGACCACTGACAAAAAGTCTTAGTAAAACCATAGGTTGTGTGTTGGAGTAGTATGTGCTAATCTCAAGATGGGAGTGCCTAATCAAGGTAGAAATTAGTCCTTTAATCAGTAGGGGAAGTAAAGATAATATTCACAACATTACTTTCAATTTTCTAAGGAATCTGCTTTCTACTTTGTTCTTTAAGCATGGCCTCTTTTTTCTCCTTAAAATTTTATTTCTGTGTAATCTGCTTATTAACCACATCACTATAGGATGAAGACACTCCTATCAATTCTTTATAATTCTGTAAAGGTTGTGGTACAACCATTAGTTATTTATTTATTTTAATGTTTATTTATTTTTGAGAGAGGGAGTGTGCAGGTGCATCGTGGGAGGGGCAGAGAAGGAGAGGGAGACCCAGAATCCAAAGCAGGTTCCAGACTCTGAGCCGTCAGCACAGCGCCTAACGCGGGTCTTGAACTCACCAACTGCGAGATCATGACCTGAGCAGAATCGGAGTCTCAACCCACTGAGCCACCCAGGCACCCCACAAACTTTATGGACACAGCAAATGCTCAACTGTGGAGGTGTCAGCTGTGGGGATTATCTGAATTTCAGTTAATTTACTTGATGCTTCCTCCTATTAAGGATTAGCTCTTTTTTTTTTTTAAGTATTGTTAGAAAATTAGGGCCTAAGCATAATCAAGATCAGGAATGAAGACTTGAAGCTTCATAGGTGTAATCTCTTAGTCTCTACCTTACGATACAGATGTATTGAGCAGTTCTTGTCCTGAGTTTTTATTTTTACCATATTTTCTTTTCTTTTCTTTCTTTTTTTTTTTTTTTTTTTTTGAGAGAGGGAGGGAGAGAATCTTAAGTAGCCTCCATGTCCAGCATGGAGCTGAACATAGTCTTGATCCTGTGACCACAAGATCATGACCTGAGCCTAAACCACGTGTCGGAGGATTAACTGAGCCACCCAGGCACCCCACCTTGTTATTTTTATATGTACTTCAGAACACATGCATACTTTGGAAAAGGAATACTCAATAAATTAAAAGATTTTTTTGTGGCTGCCCTGCAGAGTCAATGCAGTATTACTTTCTATCATGTACAATAAAACCTTGGTTTGCAAGCCTAATTCGTTCCAGAAACATGCTTGTAATCCAAAGCACTGTGTATCAAAGCGGATTTCCCTATAAGAAATAATGGAAACTCAGGTGATTCATTCCACAACCCAAAAACATTCATATGAAAATGAATAAAATACTGTAATATAATACAAAGTAACAAAGAAAATATACAATATAAAGAAGCATAAATTAACCTTCACTTACCTTTGAAAACCTTCATGGCTTGTGTGAGGGAGACCAGAGAGGAGGGTCATTGTGTAGGATGACTTTCACTATCGTTAACGGATGTTGAGTACAGTATAAATAAACTCTGTCATATACGGTATTTAATGTGTCTGGCAAGAAGGCAGCAGAGGAAGGGGTCTCTGTCTGCATAGAGCCTGACCTAGAATGAAGCAAAGCATTCCTAAGCTTACTCTTGTTTGGAAAAGCAAGGGACCGTCCAGAGGTGCTTTGAAGTGGCAAAAAACACACTAGTGCCAGTTGTGGGCACCTTCCAACATGCAAAAATTTCTGCCAAACACTGCGGCCTGAGACCGCGACATGGGACCATACCCCACAATCCTGTAGAGAGAGAGGGAGAGAGAGAGAACCATTGGCTCAGTTGTGATCATGTGACATTCAGCATCACGTACTACTTGTATTGCAAGACATCACTTGTTAATCAAGTTAAAATTTATTAGAACTGTTTGCTCGTCTTGCAGAACACTCATAGAACAAGTTACTCACAGTCACAAGGTTTTACTGTACTTGGATATCAGAACTCTGCATCTCCTGGCTGTTCACTTGAGCAACCTGAGGAAACAGTTGTTGGTGTTTTTTTTTTTTTAATTTTTTTTTTTTTAACATTTATTTATTTTTGAGACAGAGCATGAACAGGGGAGGGTCAGAGAGAGGGAGACATAGAATCTGAAACAGGTTCCAGGCTCTGAGCTGTCAGCACAGAGCCCGACGCGGGGCTCGAACTCACGGACCGCGAGATCATGACCTGAGCCGAAGTCAGCCGCTTAACCGACTGAGCCACCCAGGCACCCCCTGAGGAAACAGTTTTAAAAAGATTTCTCATTTCAGTTACCAGGACAGTACTTAGATTCAACCTCAGTACCCAATAAGTATTTGCCTCCTCATCACCCAGTTTTTAACTCTTGTTACTGTCTTTGCCCAAAGTACTTAATATAATAATTTTGAGCTGTTGTATATTAAGGCAATGCCATCTTTTTTATTGTAGATACCTTGATTGTATTCAGATATTTTAAAAATTAACCTTTACATTTGAGTTCAGCTTTGTTTAAATGACACTGATAAAGAATAGCAAGAATGTGTGTAGGGAACGTAGCTTAAACTTTTCAGTGTTCATAATGTGTACTATGTCAGTGTAAAATCGTGCTAGATATAATATCCTTAATATATTCATCATGTTTAAATACAGCAGGAAGGAAGGCTTCTGATTTGCTGTGTTGGATTATGTTCCTTTCTGAGTCTTTGAGTGCTAGTCTGCTAATTTTTTATGCTTCTAGCTTTTAAGTGTCATAAAAATTCCTAACCATGCCTTTAAAAAAAAAAATGTTTATTTTGAGAGAGGGAGTGTGAGCAGGGGAGGAGCAGAGAGGGAGAGAGGGAGAGAATCCGAAGCAGGCTCCACACTGTTAGCACAGAGCCCGATGTAGGGCTTGATCTCCTGAACCATGAGATCATGACCTGAGCCGGAATCAAGAGTCAGACACTTAACCAACTGAGCCACCCGGGCGCCCCCCTACTATGCCTTTTAAAAAATATTTGATCTATAAAAACTACAAGTAACACATAAATCTATTGTCATTGTTTAAATATTTACAGTACAAGAGTACATTGAATACAAAGTGAACTTTCCTTTTGGGTAGGAGACCTACCCCCTTTTCTGAGGATACCACTTTTGAGTTTGGTGAGTTTTCTTCCAGAACTTTAGGATGCATTCACAGACATGTATGGGTTCATATTTCATGAGGCTTTTTCCCCTTTGGTGTATGACCTTCGACACCAATTTCTCATAAATTATATAAGGATCTACTTTCATGCCATGGTACAATGCTTTTAATGCTTCCCTTTTCCATCCTAACTTTAAAAGTCTTCTCATGGATGAGTAAGAGATGGCTTCTTGGTGTTGGAGTGAAGAGGCACTCCTGCTATTTGCGTAGTTATCAGCTTCTACTGACAGTGATTTATTTCTTCTTCCAACTCCCAGAGCCACAGCTAACATTTATGTTTAGGGCAATGACATGCAAATAAACCCACATCTCTGACTTTGTCTTTTCCATTTCCAACAATGTACCAAAAAAAAAAAAAAAAAAAAAAAGTTGCACTCAACAAAGAAGCAACTTTCTTTCTGTATTTGTATGTGCTGTTGTGAGATGGTAGAAGGGCTAGGAGGGGAATAGAAGGAAGAAAAAAAGTGGGAAGGAATGGTAGCATTGCTATGTCCACCCACTGTAAAGTTGCATATAGCTAATAGTGAATGCCTTGTTGAGCCCTGGAAAGTGCAGAGAATGAGGGTTTCTGGAAACATTCACAGATGTGCTTTCTCACAGATGCACCTTAAGAACCCATGTTGGGGAAGGAACTGTCTCATTTATGTATAAATGCAGTAATGAGTAAGGGAAAAAATAGTTTTATGTTCGGTTTATACACATATATACAATATAAAGATGTGTATATTATATATGTATGTGTGCATGTATATATATTATTTATGTGTGTATATGTATATATTCTGATCTTAATTTATCTTCCATGGACATTTCTATTATTGTGTCTCTTTTCTTTTTTCATTGTTTAATAGCACTCCAGAAAACATTATACCTGGTTAGCAGTTGAATACACATTAATTAGTTGACCTGATGTATTGCTTTTTTTTAATTTTGAAAAGACAAAAATACTCCATTCTATTTTGTAAATATAGCGGCATCTGCTCAAAACTGATAGGTATTCGGGGAAGGATTGAACAATGAGAACCTAAAAGTATTTAAGGTTCATCTTTATATAGTAGTTTTTAGAATAGCAGATGGAGTTGTGACTTTTTTAAAGACAGCTTTTTGGTATAATTGACGTAGAGTGGTTCCTCCATTTACAATGCTGTGATTCATAGGCTTTCAGCTCTTTTCCAACTGTGTTAAGCATACTTTACCTGTGTTAAGAATCACTTTCTGATCTATTAAATGTTATTTTGTCAAGTGACAGATATAAACACCCATAGAAAAGGAAAAAAACCCTTCAGAAATGTAGCATCTTCAGACTTAAAAAAAATTTTTTTAACATTTATTTTTGAGAGAGAGGGACAGAATGCGAGTGGGTTAGGGACAGAGAGGGAGGGAGACACAGAATCCGAAGCAGGCTCTAGGCTCAGAGCTGTCAGCATAGAGCCCAATGAGGGGCTCAAACTCATGAGCTGTGAGATCATGGCCTGAGCTAAAGTTGGACGCTCAAGCGACTGAGCCACCCAGGTGCCCCCATCTTCAGACAGTTTAATTGTAAGTTAGTGACTACCAGAGAACTAGAGTTTAGAACTAAAGAGTATCTAAATACAGGTGGGTCTTTTCCACCCACAGCTGCAGTGACCTGGTGAGGTATGGCGAGCTGGTTCATGCCCCCAATTCCCCCAGTTCCTGCATCCTTTGGCTACAAGAGCCTGTCTGCTGCTTTCTTTCCTGATACAGCTCTTATTATCACTGCTGCCTAAATTATCACAGTTTGTCTTCCCAACCAATTTCTCCCCTTCTGCTTCCTTTCATTTGTTTTACTTACACTTCTGGCCCGGCATTATCAAAAAGCTCACACTCTGATTGACAAAACAACAATTTCAAAATATTAGATGTAATCTTTGAGACTTTGTTTTGACTGCCCCCCTCTTGATAATCGTAGGTTAATTCTTTATAGACAGAGTTTTCTTTTTTCTTATTTCTGGTCTTAGCTTCATTTTGGATACTAGAGGATCCTAAAAGGCTCTCCATTAGATGAAAGAAGCTTTACTGTAGTTCTGTAATCCAAACAGCTACAAAGAAAGAATGTGAGTAGTAAGATAATAGTAGTGGTAGTTAGTGGCTACCATTTTATGGAATATTTTTATGTGCCCTGCAAAGAGCTAAAAAGTTCACATTTATCAGTACGTGCTGATTTTCATTAAAATTTGCAACAGATAGAAGAGCTGATACTTAAAAACTACTCTCTTAACAATGAAAACTGAATGGGGCGCCTGGGTGGCTCAGTTGGTTAAGTGTCTGGCTTTGGCTCAGGTCATGATCTCGCAGTTTGTGGATTAAAGCCCCACATTGGGCTTTGTGCTAACAGCTCAGAGCCCAGAGCCTGTTTCAGGTTCTGTGTCTGCCCCTCCCCTGCTCGTGCTCTGTCTCTCCTTCTCTCTCAAAAATAAATAAACATAAAAAAAAAAAATGAAAACTGAAAAAAAATGAGTCCATGTAGAACTCATATAAGTAGATGTATACAACTTATGTTTTTTGTCAGAGTATTTGGTTAAGTATCTCTAAATGACTTATCTAAATTATTATAAAATACAAATATTCTGATAGAGTAGCCTTAGATTTGCATTTGCAAATCTGGAGACACAGATTCTGTGGTTTTAGAATAGTTCTTAACTCAAATTTTGCACCTGTCAATCACCTGGACATCTTGTTAGCACAGATTTCTGGCCCTATCCCCAGAGGTGTTTTGTTTGTTTATTTTTAGTGAGGCACAACTGACGTATAACCCTACATTAATTTCAGGTATACAACATAATGATTCAATATTTGTTTATATTGCAGTTTTGTAAGTGAAGGACAGAATGAATTCATATTCCTGCATAGTGTGGTGTCACAGCTCATGTTCTTAATCACTGTATGCTCCCTCACCAAAGCATTAAATCAGTTTAGGTAGAAAGCAGTAAGTTTGGTGAGAGAGAGAGCAGAGCAAAAGTGGCAAAGAAAGCAATTTTTGGAGCTAAAAGATTAGTATTGGCCTCAGAACATATTCACTTGACTTATTCTGTCTTGCATCTTTTTCCTTTTTGTTTAGCAGAAATCTGTGTTAAAGAGATGGAATCTTACAAAGAAGCTAAGAGAACATATTCTTCTAGTATAGGTTATAGGTAGTAAAAAGTCTGGGAGAATAACGTAGCAGAATTAACTGGATGAAATAATGATATTTTCTTGTTGTCTAACATACTTGAAAATTCCTTAAATAATTAAGTGTTGCCTAAAAGATACGCTGCCTCTTTATCATTGTACAAAAGGTAATGGGTCCCCATCATAAATTAAAGAGTCCCTATTTATGCATGTAAGTAAGAGAGTAAGTAAGCTCTACATCCAGTGTGGGGCACAAACTCACAACCCCAAGATCAAGAATCACAGGCTCTACCAACTGAGCCAGCCAGGCGCCCTAAAGAACCCCATTTTAGGGGTGCCTGGGTGGCTCAGTCGATTGGGCATCTGACTTCAGCTCAGGTCCTGATCTCGTGGTTCAGGAGTTCCAGCCCTGAGTCAGGCTCTGTGCTGACAAGTCAGCACCTGGAGCCTGCTTTGGATTCTGTGTCTCCCTCTCTCTCTCTACCCCTCCCCTGCTCACACCCTGTCTCTCTCTCAAAAATAAACATTAAAACAAAAAAAATTTTTAATGAGTTTTGCAGGATATCTGAACTGTTGTTTTTCCACCCAAACCTTACTAACATGGAAACTTCTTCCTCTAGGGTAAAGTGGCTCAAGTGTGAGCTGTAACATTTATTTTGGGAAGTCAGTAGTGTAAGATAGCATGACTTAAAATTATGAGAAAGGAAGTGTTTTTAGAGTTACAGAGCGGTGGTACTTGAGAGAGTATCAGTATGATCCCGCCCACTACTGTAACTACTTCCAAATAATGGGAAGGTTCATGGTCTTCCTAAAGCCCACCAGGCAAGGGCTGCTGACCAAGGTGGGTATCCCTGATTGCAGGGACCCTGTTAGTGACTGACTGGTTCTGTACTTGTTCTGTACCAAGTAGACATGACAGGCAGCATGTGTCAGAGGGAGTGGCATGGAAACTGAAAAGAAGTTTATAGGGGCAGAGGTGGGGAAATTTGAAACCTCATAAAACATAGGAAAAGAGCCTGTCAGACTGTGACAGCAAGAGGCTGTAGAAAGCAGAAATTGTTTCAGCATGTTGCCTTTTAGAATACGGTTCCTCTAGGGGTGCCTGGGTGGCTCAGTCGGTTAATCGTCTGACTTCAGCTCAGGTCACGATCTCGCGGTCCGTGGGTTCAAGCCCCGCATCAGGCTCTGGGCTGATGGCTCAGAGCCTGGAGCCTGCTTCCGATTCTGTGTCTCCCTCTCTCTCTGCCCCTCCCCCGTTCATACTCTGTCTCTCTCTGTCTCAAAAATAAATAAACGTTAAAAAAAATTTAAAAAAAAATAGAATACGGTTCCTCTAATTTTAGAATCTGTTTAGGGACTCTACAGGCATAAACATCTGCTTCCTCTGCCTTTTTTATGAACTTAAGAAATCTGGTCACCTGATATGAATGCCTGGTAAAGTTCTGACCCATGTCTTCCTTCCTCAAGGCCTGAGAGATGCCCCAGCATCCCCTTTGCTCACATCTCCTTTTGACTTTCCTCTACCTCAGTCCTATGAGCTTTCATCCTTACTGACTTACTCTTCATGTGATGGTAGCATTTTTCCCCCCAGAATTCTCGAGCACCTATAATGATGATAATGGCTAGTATTTACTGACTGCTTACTTTGTACAAAGTGCCATGCTAAGCATTTTACTTAACATTACTTCCGTGAAGTCTGAAGTAGTTAATATTATTATCCCCATTCTGTCAGTGAAGAAACAGGCACAGATACAAATACTATGCCAAAGTTATTCAGCTTCTAAAGGTGGATCTAGGATTCACTGTGGGCTTTCCGACTCTACATGCTCTCAGCCTCCTTTACTGCCTCCCATTACTGGAATCCCATCCTAAACTGAAGCCTCCTTTTCAGACAGCAGCAGTCCTTTAGTTCCTCATTCTGCTCAGTGAGGCCCTACTTCCTAAATGAATAAATAAATTTGAAATTCAATAGTTATGTATGTAAACAACACTGAATAGCCGTCTGTGCACCTGTAATTGCCTGTTTTTTGCCTACTACCTTGTTCTTATGTCCCTTGTGACTAACGCATAGTAGGTGCCCATTGCATGTTAAATGAATGAATCTGTTAGGTACAAGTGACTAAAGCCTGTGTTAGAATGACTTATTTGTTGGGGCATGAATATAGCTTGGTTTTGAGGAACTTGGAAGTTTTCATGGTTAAGGTGAAACAGGAGGGTGAAAATATACCATTGCAAGAGTATAGAGTGCTTTGGAGTTACATATCTACACCAACAAGTATCTTTTGAGACTGATACTTGGTAGGTCCTGTTTTAAGCAGATGTATAATGGTGTGTAAAGCAGGCAAAGTTCTCATGGAGCCCATGAGCTTTGTGAAGCTAGCTTTTTAGTTTCATTTTATAGTTGAGTAAATCAGAACAGGAGCAGGATAAATTTCCAAAGATATCTACTAAGTTGCTGGTAGCTTTACATCTGTAAATCATTACCTACTGCCACTTAGCCATGAAATCAGTTTTAGTTACTAAGATAGGAGTTAGCTTTAGCCTGATGCTAGTTAATTTTAATAAGTGAAAAGAGTATGCATGATAATACTCCTGGTGGTTTTTGTTCCTAACAAAATAATTAACTCAGGTATAATCATTTTTTAGTACTTATTATCATTCTTGGTTAATATCTACAAAGTAATACTGAGCTTTGCAAATGTATAAATCTACAATTGTAGAAATCTCAGCATCAGAGGTAAACATAATAGATTTTTGTCTGAGAGAGGGAAAGAAGTAAGAGGGACGGAAGTGGGTGGAAGACTGGAGCGTGTGAAAAAATCATGATCATTCAACTGAATAATCTTATACTTTAGCAGAAACATCTAGACTTTCCACCAATGTCATCATGATGGCATTTCATCAAAGAAACCCTTTTGTGCTGACAGCACCTAGTAAAATGTGGGGGTGGGGGTGGGAGAATTATTTTCTTAAATTGTAAAACTGTGATCCCAGAGGCTTTGGGAAGTAGAACTTGTAAGGTTTACAAACTGATTTAGTTGCACAAGTCAATAAGTTTTAAAAAGCACCAGTATGTGCCCAATAGGAACTAGGTAATAGGAGACAACTACCTATAAAAGAAATGTGAAATAGTTTCTTACTTTCAGACCTGTTGAGAATTGGTATACCTACAAGAAATCTATTTCTGGGGGCACCTTGGTGGCTCATTCGGTTAAGTGTCTGACTCTTGATTTCGGCTCAGGTCACGATTTCACAGTGGTGACATCAAGCCCCAAGTGAGATTCCCTCTCTCCTTCTCCCTCTGCTGCTCCCCCACTTGCGCCTCTCTCTCTCTCTCTCTATCTCTCTCTCTCAAAAAAAAAAGAAATCTATTTCTGAAAAGTATTTAAATAATATTATTTAAAACAAACAAAAAAAAATTAGAAATAACCCATACATGCTCACCAGCATGAAAATGGATCAGAAAATTTTTTACACATACAATGGAATATTACCTCATAATACAGCAGCCAAAAAGATAAATTATAGCACACTACAATGTGGATGAATCTTTAAAAATGCAATGTTGAGGGGCACCTGGGTGGCTCAGTAGGTTGAGTGTCCAACTTCGCCTCAGGTCATGATCTCACCTTTCATGAGTTCAAGCCCCATATCAGGCTTACTGCTGTCAGCGCAGAACCTGCTTCAGATCTTCTGTCTCCCTCTCTCTACCCCTCCCCTGCTTGTACTCTCTGAAAAAATAAATATTTAAAACATAAATAAAATGCAATGTTGAGCAAAAGGCTTTCATACAGCATGAAACGCTTTCTATAAAGTTAAGATGAAGCTAAATATATTGTTTAGGCATCCATATATTCATAATAATACTTTTTTAAGTAAGGTAATGATATACACAAAATTCAGAAGTAATTGCCTCAAAAGGGGAGGCAGGAATTCAGAAGAGAGAAGGAGCACATAAATTTGTTGGTTCATTTCATCAGTTAGGCAATGATTTCATGGATATTGGTTGTATTTTTAAAGTATTAAAACTATATTTTGAAGTTTGCTATTTGAAGAAGTTCTGCAATAAGTCACTTGAGAAAATAATTTCCCCTTCGTTAATCTTTTCACACTACTGACTGTATTAAGCGTTCTTAAATTTTTTTTTAATGTTTACTTATTTTTGAGAGAGAGAGAGAGAGGGAGGCACAGAATCCAAAGCAGGCTCCAGGCTCTGAGCTGTCAGCACAGAGCCCAATGCAGGGCTCAAAACCACGAACTGCAAGATCATGACCTGAGCCAAACTTGGACACTTAAAACCGACTGAGCCACCCAGGCGCCCCTCAAGTGTTCTTAATATGCCCAACTAAGTTAGTGGATGAGGCGGGAACTTGGTAAGATGCTTATTTCCTGCTCTTTCCTCAGAGTGGTAGTACAATAAGTAGTGTATCATCCTTTACTATGATCAGGAAGAATTTGGTTTACCCTTTGCCAGCACACAGCAGGAAAGATCTATGCTGGGATCCCAGTTTCTCAGAAAATGCCCACATATTAAAAACCTGAACTGAATGTATAAGAGAAAGTGGAATATGTGGTTTGTAAAGTGTGAAAGCTAATAAAATTTTTTTCTTCCTCAAATCTTAAATTTGTTCAAATTCATATTTGGGAAATTTTGTGGGGACACTGCTTGTGTTATTTTGTTTGTGCTTTTTGTTTTTTGTTTTTCCTAAGTAAAATTTAATCCTTGGGTTGGAGTGCTGATTTTTCAGGGCATGAAAGAAAACATGGACTTTGGTTTGAGGGCATTAAGACAAACCTTGGAATCCCAGATCAGCCACTTGTTAATTGTGTGATCTTGGGCCAGTTACTTGGCTCAACTTTGGTTTCCTTGTATGTAAAGAGGACATACCATATCTCCTTGGCCAGATTCTTGTGAAGATTTGATACAGTATTTATAAAGCACCTAGGGGCACCTAGGTGGCTCAGTCGGTTAAGCCTCTGACTTCAGCTCAGGTCATGATCTCACAGTTCCTGAGTTTGAGCCCCATGTCAGGCTCTGTGCTGACAGCTCAGATTCTGTCTCCCTCTCTCTCTAACCCTCCCCTGCTCGTGCTGTCTCATTCTCTCTCAAAAATAAATAAACATTAAAAGAATTTTAAAGCACCTAACAGAAAATAGAGATTCAATAAATGATAGCTAGCTTAAGTAATTTTTCCCTATTGTATAACAGGGACATTGGGCACGACAAATCAGACTTTGTCTTATAATAGTAGCTGAGTATTCTTTAAAAGTGACTTCTGACTTTGACAGTGAATCTCATTTGCTTTGAATCAATTATAAGATGGAAAATTCAGGCTGTGTAAGCAACTAGAACATAGTATTATTCAGATCATCACCTTGGATTTGAATTTCACTTAGGCCTGTTAGTTCTGCTTCTAGGGCCACACACTATACCTCAACCCTCCTCACAACCATCTTACAAAGATGTGCCTTTATTCACAGGTAGGATCAAATGAGAAAAAAGTTCAAGGTTTGTCTCACTGATGACTTCATGTTACCTAAGCTAATATGTTTACCTAGTAAAGACCCAAATGTAAAAACAGTACTAAACAACGTTTAGAATTATTTGTTAGTTTTCTACAAACAGTGCTTGTTCTCATAGGAAATTCATTGCCTGTGAACAGTGAGTAAGTGTCCACACTGAAGACTCAAAGGTGTTTACCTGCAAGCAGGTATGACTGAGATAGTGGAAAGACAGGTTTTCCTGCTCACCCACAGTTCTTATTTCTGAAATGACTCCTAATGCCTCCTTAAACTAAGAGATAACCAGTGCAGGAAGGTTTTTCTCTCCTTGGCAGAAGTGTTAGTTGCTTTGGGCTTCCCTCCTGATATTTCCTACCTGGAGAGAAGGACCTTTGGAAGGAATGTTGACCAGGTTTTCTCTGTTTATTGACCTAGATTTTCTTGTATGCTAGTGTCTTGTAATCAATCCAAATCTGTTTAAGGTTATTAAATGCATATTGGTTGCTAAAAAGATTGTCATGGTTTGTGATAGGCTCAATTCAGATATTCATGGAACCAGGAAATCTCAAAGCATCCAGATTTTTCTGTTTTCACTATTCTATATTTCAAGAATGTGTCAGTGACCTACAGTCTTGGTGTTGTACGTACAGAAGCCAGGGCTCTTTGGCATTGTGATTCCAGGAACTATTCAGTGTAAGTTTAAAGATTTTAATGACTGCTTACTAGGTTATAAAGTATTGCATGGTGAAACTATAAACTGTCCCCTTTAAGCTTTAATGTATAAGATGGAAATATGTATGTCTAGAAAGGAATCGACCTATAATTAAATGTGAATGTGTTAAACGAAGATTTGTGTTCAGTATTTGGGTACATAAATTCTGCTTCTTTGAAAGGGTGATTTTGTCTTACTGCATGCCCAGTGCCTGGATCGCTGCCTGACATGTGGAATACTCTGACTGAATATTTACTGAATGAGAGAATTAGTGAATGAATAGCTTTGGGTCCAGATGTAGGATAATGTTGAAAGATTTTAAATAGAAATGAATAAACCTGGGGTATTTTGTTTTCCTTAGTAATTTGCTGATTTTCTTCCTAATTGTAAATAATCATATACGTATATGCATTTTTACATTGTACCAGTTTGCTTTCCCTCTAACAGTATGAGAAATGCCTGTTTACCTACAGAACCTGATTCTTAGCATTTTTTCTTTGGGCTCAATCTCAAGTTAGGATGCAACATTTGTGAAATTTTAATATTATATTTGTATGTAATATACATATAAAATGTCATTATAATATTCAAGGAGAATTTTTTTCTTTTAGTTTTCAAAAATCAAGGTATCCTTCTGAATGAAATTCCTAAAATAGAATAAATCGTCTTGGCATATATTTCTTGAAGTTGTAGCTTCCACCTTAAAACCAGATCCTTAAATAGAAAAAATACTTGTTTTCAATTGTCCAAAACATTTTCAAAGAAAATCGTTATCATCCCTTATCTCATTATTTATTGCAGCTCAGAAAGGAAGCACCTAACTTTTTGCTATCAAGGTATAAATGCCTCATTGGATAATACAGACATGTATGTGGGTAGGTGAGTTGGTTGGTTGGTGAGTTGATAATATATGATAATATGCCCTTAGGATGTTCCAGGATGGGAGGCTTTTTAAAAATATAACATAGTTTTATCTTTTACTTAGAAACATAATACATACTTTATGCAGAAACGTGGTAGGGGCACCTGGGTGGCCCAGTTGGTTAAGCGTCTGACTTCGGCTCAGGTCATGATCTCAAGGTTCATGAGCCCCATGACAGGCTCCGTGCTGACAGCTCAGAGCCTGGAGCCTGCTTCAGATTCTGTCTCCTTCTCTCTGCCCCTCCCCCACTCACCCTCTGTCTCTATCAAAAATAAATATTAAAAACAATTAAAAAAGAAATTTGGTAAATACAACAACTTCAAAAGCGAGGGTGGGGCAGGGGATTGCCATTAATTGGAAGGGATTTTACTTTTTAGCATCAAGGTTTTTTTCTTGCACTTCTATCTAGTCTAAAAAGTCAGGTTTTGTACCTTGGAGAAGGAGATTGTAAATGCCTGAGAGTATGATATTTAACTTGAAAATCTGCTTTGGCTTTTCTTAAAACACCACCTTTAGTAAAGAATTTTGATAGCTAGGTATATGAGGGTAAAAGATGGAAGTGAATTATGTGCTTACTAAATTAATCTAACTGCCTCTTTCATCATCTTTGCAATGAAGTATTACCCAGTGTTAATTGTCCTCCTGTTATCTAGCCCTTTTATCCCAAAGTGAGGGAATTGATGAGGATAGGTGCATTGTGTTATGTCTGATCACAGTTTGACTAGCACAGTCTGGAAGTGGGTTGTACAGGATGAGAGCAGCAGCTTAATTGCTCTCCCTGCATCAGCAGCATCTATAAAGCATCCTGGGAATTGCTCGCCCTACGTTCAGAGCAGCTGGTCACATGAGCCTGGATTTTCAGTTCAGTTCATTAGTCAGCCATTTTGGTCAACACCCTGCTTACTGCGCACAACCAATCCTATTAGAACTCAGCATCCCGGCTCATCTGAGCAGATCCTGGAAGTGATTTCTGCAGTTCAGGATATTTTTTAAGCTAAATTGAAAATATTGGTTTATTTTTCGGGATTTTTTCGGGGTATTTTTTTTCCTGCACAAAGGAGGATTTTTCACTTATTCATTCAGAGACCAGTTTTTTAAAGCCAGCTAAGGTGGCATCGGCTGTGCAACGTTTAAAGCCTATAGCCCAGCTGAAAAAGGAGGGGGCAGGGAAGAGAAGATAAAAGGACAGAAGCTAGAGAAACAGGCATCATTTTATTTTGCTATGTGGTAGGAACTATCTATGAGAAAAGATAGTAGAGGATTGCTTGTCTTGAACAGTTGGTTCTTAAACCGTAAGGTATTTTTCCTTGTGTTTTGTTTTAATCTCCCCCACCCCTTTTCCTGAGAGCTTTGTTTCAGAGCTTTGGATTTGGGGTTTTGGGGTAAGGAGGTTTTATTTATTTTTGTTGGGGTGAGTGTGTGTGTGTTTGTGTGTGTGTGTTGTGGTCCCAGCTGAGTCATCATGTCTGCTCTGACGCCTCCAACTGATATGCCAACCCCCACCACTGACAAGATCACACAGGCTGCCATGGAGACCATCTACCTTTGCAAATTCCGAGTGTCTATGGATGGAGAATGGCTCTGCCTGCGAGAGCTGGATGACATCTCACTTACACCTGACCCAGAGCCTACCCATGAAGGTATGGTCAGAACCCGTCCACTAGTGTCTCACCAGCATCCTCATTGTTACAGTAAGCTGGGAGGGTCAGGGAGAGGTTTCAGGAAGAACCCGTACTCTGTACTCTAACCTGTTAACAACCATGACAACCTTTTTTCCTTACCTACCACCCAGTTTACCTTCTTTACTTTACTGGGAAAAAATATTATTTCCCTGCCCCCTGAGGTATCCTTTCAAAAGATGCTGGTGCCTATTTAGAGCTCTTTGTCTTTAAGCCCCTAAAGAGAACATGTGAGGTCACTTATCACATTTGGCCCTAATTGATAATGAAAAAGCTATTAATATTGATTATATACTAAAATGTTATAGAAATTACAATAATTCTTAATAGATTAAGTTAAGACAGCATGACTTTAGGATTGTACTTGACATAGTTGAAGCACTTGAGGTGTTTTACCAAGGGATATCAGGGTATAACCTGTGAAATAGGCTATGATATCTAGAAAATAGTTGATCAAACATTATCTTTTTTTAATAATATGGACCGTAGATGAGCAGTTTTCCATTCAGTGCTTATTTAATGAATATGGATGCTTTAAAGAGCATAATGCCTCAAAAAGGTTAAACATGATTAATAAGGTAATCTCTACCCATAGAATCTATTGGCCATTGCTTTTTATAAGTTATTTGTGGTAACTGTGATGACCCATTTGAAATTTCCACTGTCAGTACCTTTGAGACCTTTGAGGTTGCTTGACTTGTGACTTTCTCCCAGAACCTTTTCTAAATTACCACAGGTTTTTACCTTGTACCCTTAATTCTCTTAAGTCAATGCTATAAGGAAGAGAGTTAATTTAAGTCATAGCTACAAATATTTTGTTTTTTATGTAATGACCTTTTAACTAGTGTTTATTCTCCAGCTTTGAAATAATGCAGAAATGCTCACAAATGAGAAATTCTTTATCAACATCTGCCTGGTATTTAGGCATATCTGCTGAATGGAGGGCATAAGGTGAATTGCACATAGCAGATTGGGTTAGGAAAAGTGATTCCTTGCCCTTGACCTTGTGTTGCAATCTTAGCGTGACTCAGATCTCACCCTTTATGTCTGAAAAGGATTTTATTTCCCCCGTTAGGCTTAGCCTTGAGAAAGTTTTAGAGAGAATTAATACCACAGAACACAAAGCAGTCATTTTGGGTGTGTCTTTAAGGGCAATATTTAAGTAGTTTTTAAGACCCGCTGCATCTTTTAACAATTGGTTTGTCAGTTGGACAGCTTCCTTGGCTGTAAGTCTCAGAAATGTGCACAGGGGTTGGCAGACATCAGCTGGAAATCCATAGAATGCCAGTACTGTTTAAAACAACTCCCAAAGGTTTAGGAATCTTTAGGGAAGAAAAATACGTTTTTAGAAGGCTACCAAGAAATCTTTTAGTGAATGCCTCAATTTACATATTTTGTTTTTAAAAATACTCTCATCCATCTTGAAAGTAATATAATATGAAATATTCCCTTAATTATAAAATCCAGTATATTAGTGTTTCATAAATAATTTTTAACATTTTTAGTACTTTGAATTTATATTTGTTTTTTGAACAGGATTCCTATGAGTGAGCAAAAATGAGCTCATGGTTCATGTAAGCATTTATAGTGGTTCTGTATGAATCCTTCATGGAGAAATCTGTGATGGAAATCTGTACAAGGGCTGCAGCCTAAGCTCTAAGTGTCACATTCTTTGATTAAGGAAAAGAGACAAATTGGAACTTCCCAATACCTTAAAATCAGCTATAGAGGATGTGAAGGAAAATAGGGAAATACTGTCCTTGAATTTTGGAATTTTGCCTTAAAGTGGGCAAGAGAAACAATAATTTCAAGTGATTAGAAATGGGTATAATAAAAGAAAGTCCAGACATCTGTGGGTTTGGGAACCTGGGAAACAAGGTGGTGCTTTTCAGAGCTTTTATTTCCTTGCTCCACTGGCTAACTCAGGATGTCTGAACAGTCATTTGGACTCAAGAAGTGTCTGCTTTAATATTAATACCAGTGATAAGTATTAGGTATAATTTAGCTATCAGCATGTAAGCAGTTATCTCCAGGCCAGTGATACTGTGAATCTCTCACCTTGTTGACAAAATGGAGCACCTGGTACCTGGACACACAGGAGGATTCACATTATACTTCCCAGCTGATTCTTGGAGGGAAAGCCTTCCAGCCACACAAATCCTGCAATGAGGCACCCTGACTCCCACAAGAGAAAATGGACAAAAAGCATCATATACCCTCTTAAGACAAGAATAAAGATTGGGCATGGCCTCAGTTAGAAGATTTGTAGTTTCCAACTTTTGTTTTCTGAAAACAGCTCATGCCTCTCACTGTGCAGCCCACAGTGCAGGCCTGGACCTAGAGTTTCCGCCTAGCTTAGCCCTAAAATACATGGGAATAGAAACACTCATGTCATCATTTCAGTGCTTGTTGGTAGTCAAGGAAGTGATCTCTCTCTCAGTACCCTTTTTTTTTTTTTTCAACGTTTTTTATTTATTTTTGGGACAGAGAGAGACAGAGCATGAACGGGGGAGGGGCAGAGAGAGAGGGAGACACAGAATCGGAAACAGGCTCCAGGCTCCGAGCCATCAGCCCAGAGCCTGACGCGGGGCTCGAACTCACGGACCGCGAGATCATGACCTGGCTGAAGTCGGACGCTTAACCGACTGCGCCACCCAGGCGCCCCAGTACCCTTTTTTTAAAACCAGGAGGATATCTATAAATCTGTGTGAGTAGATTTCCCCTAAGACAAGAGCCCAAGACCGATTCCACAGAAGAGGAGAGGGTTCAGGAAAGGCTTCATTTAATGAGTAAGACTGGCCTGGACATTGTACATAATTAGGTGATCGTCAGGCAGATGCAGGGTGAAGAGGGGGGACATTTCCAGCAGTACATGGTGAGCTGGTGGAGCTGGAGAATAGCAAGTAGTTATGGGTGGTAATTATCTGATTGTAGGTGAGGAAAATTGAGATAATTAATGTAAACCCTATAAATGTTACTTATGTGTGTAATAGTTATTCATGGAGCCTTAGGTTGAACTGCAGCATGTTTTTGAATACATTACCATTTTAATGTATATTTTTGTTTTTATGTCTAATTTTTTGGAGCACTCTGAACTAGTTGTTTACTAGACAGACTAAAGTAGACCATTAGTAGTTTAAATTCATGTTTTAGCATTATCCTTTCTTGGAGCTCTATAAAACAAAGTAATTGATTAAAAATACAACTTAGTTATCAAGCAATACTTGTTTTCCTATTAACCTTTTAAAGAATGGGAATCTGATGTTGAGAGACGATGTCCACAGATGATCAATTTAATACAGTAAAATGTACCATCTGGTTACAAAGACAGGTATAAGCTTTGAAATTACTTTTTTGACTTAGGAAACTTCCTTTTCAGATACAGATAATAAGAGACAGACTATGGAGGCAGTGACATATTGGACAGACACAATAGTTTTTGGGTATTGTAGAGAACTATATGTGATGGCAGACCTAATACATGCTATTATTGCATAACTCTGCAGTTGCCCTGGTGGTGTCATTTTGCTTCAGTGTTCATTAGAATAGCTGGCATTTTAATGTATAGAGAGGTAGTTTATATGAAACATCTGTCCTTGACATACAAGGACGTGTTCTGGTCTGCCTGTTGGTCAGAAATATTTATTAGGCATTCCTTGATGCAAAGTCCAGTTCTAGGGACTAAGAAATAAATAGACACCCCTTCACATTTCCCGAAGGACAGTCTGGGTGTAGATTATGGGTGCAGATTTGTGATCAGGTTTTTCCATTCGATAGGAACTACTCTACTGATAAGATACAGTAGGGAATATTCTACTGATAAGATATAATAAGCAAGGAAAAATCCCCTAAAGATGTAATGGAAAAGTGTTTATTATTCAGTGATTGTGGGAAGTGTCTCATGCTGAGATCACTCCATTGACATTTACTAATGTACTTTTACTCATCAATATCACTGCACCCTAGTATAACCCCATCCTGCTTGGGGTGAAATGTGTATGTTTTAATGAAAAAGGTGCCTGTCCCAATGGGCGTTTTGGCAGGGGAAGCCAAAGGGCTATTTACCAAGAAACTTCAGAGCATGAATTCACTATAATGCAGAGCTTCTAAACCTGAGACCCGTGATCCTAATTATCATTCAAAAAATTTTATATCTGTTCATTTTTTTCCTGTAGAAAAATCCTTAGTGTCCATTAGAACCCTCAAAGGAAAAACGAATAACGCTTTAAAAACTCAGCTTTTATCATACAGACCTTGGCCCTTCATTCAACATGCATTTAAGTATCCTTCTTATGATTTATGCCCCACACTTATAATTTATGTCCTAGTACAGTGAAGTGAACAAGTATGGTCCTTTGGATTTTCTGGGCTTATTTGATAGGTTGGGAGGTGTAGGGTGGGGTACTTCAAGCAAGTAAAATGACAGTCATTGCAGTATAGTAGTACAGTGAAAAATCTTATTCCAGAAAAGATTTCCAATTGAAGTGATGTTTGAGCTAAGACCTAAAATATGTGCAGGAGTTATCTGGGCATAAACTGGAGGCAAGGGAGTCTTAAGGGGTGGGGATGGGGAGGAAGAACTACACAGACTCAAATGCCAGAACTGAAAGGTGGTTAGTATTTATTTTCAGCCCCTTTCCAAATTTCCTCTCCAGTAAGTTTTCACATGCTTTACTGGGAACAAAATGTTAGGAGTAGTGATGAAAGTAGTAGGTGTTTTTTTTCCTTCTGGTTGTGCATAATGTTAATTTTTTAACATTAAAATCTTAAGTGTTTTAACAGTAAGTTCATTATGTATGTGCATTTACTCCTATACTTTAATAAAATAAGCATATATTATATGTGAATTTTAATAGCTCTCCTGAATAAGACTTAATAGTCATTTCTCCCAATTAATAGAAAAACAAAACTATTAATCTTAAAAAAAAATTGTTGAGCTTTATTTATTTTTGAGAGAGAGAGAGAGACAGAACATGAGCAGGGGAGGAACAGAGAGGGAGGAAGACACAGAATCCAAAGCAGGCTCCAGGCTCTGAGCTATCAGCACAGAGCCCAATGTGGGGCTCGAACCCACGAACTGCGAGATCATGACCTGAGCCAAAGTTGGATACTGACTGAGCCACCCAGGCATCCCAAAACTATTATTCTTAATGTTGAATCCCAGTAACCTGCAGATTTGTGATCAGACTTTCTATTTTCACTTATTTATATGTGAACATTCATTTATCTTTTTGATGATGAACATGTATTTACTAAGAAAATTATAAGCATGCAATACTCAAAGGTTCTTATGTGAAATGACTTTAACTGAAGTTGACGAAAAATCAAGGCTCCAATTTTCATAAGTAAATATATGTCATTTGTATCAAAAGTAGCACTTTACTAAACTATATATAAATGATCTTTCTGAATTTAACACAACACCTGTAGACACACAAGGCATCTGGCTATTATAGTTTTCTGCTATGATTAAACAAGCAAATAGTGCTACATGTGTTAGGGTGTAAAAGAAGGATATACGTGCTGTGTTCCACAACAAAGTCTTAATTTTGTCTTTTATTTTCATTTGTACAACTACCAGGAGCTAATTGTGTCACATCTAGATTCCTACACCTACTTTCAGCTTTTCTCCAAACCCATTTCTCTTCCTATACTGATTCATTCTTCATAAAATTGCCAAATGAGTCTTTATGAAAGCAAACTTTTCATTCTTGTACAAGAGCCCTGTTTCAGGCAGCCTTCTGTATTACATGTAGAATACTCCTGAAAAAATGGTAATGGTGTTGGAACAGGAGGAGACGTTATCATTTACTGAACACTTATTTTGTGCCAAGAACTCTTCCAAGTAATATGTATATAGTATGTCATTTAATCATTGCAGCAACCCTTTGAGCCTAGGTACGATTATTACGCCCATTTTACTAATTGACATTTGGGAATGTAGTAAGTGATAGAGCCAGGATTCAAACTCAGGCAGCCACAGTTCAATCTTCTTGGGGCACTCCTATAGCAAAACTCAGTAAAATATAAGTCTACCAATAGACCTGCATGTAACAAAGGGCGTCTCCTCTGGTGACCTATTTCTAGCAGTTTTGTACACAGTTGATCACGGCAGTGGCCAGCGTAAGTCCAGTGAACATCAAAATGAGGCCAAAAGCATGCCAGTTGGGGCATGCTTGGTGATTGCCATTAATTGGAGTGGAGATCTTAGCTTTTATCCACTTGTTTTCATTTTCTTCTTTCCACTCGTTTTTATGAAGTGCGTGAAAATATTTACATAGTTGCAGAGATACTCCCAAACAGCGGCACTCTGCTAAAACTGACCTGGCTGGCAGGTCAGCACCTTTATGTGCTAAATTTAAAATTTTTCTCAAGTAGATGTACAAAATGATGTGAAAAGCTGTTTGTGGTAAGAGAAATGTTCATGATTATGGATTGAAATAGTAACTACATTGAATCCTTAGTCTTTAGCCAAGTATTTCCATGCCCTGCTTTGGGTAATTTTACTTATCTAATGCTTTTTCATACTCCTGTTCCATACTTAACCTATTTCAGCCAGGTTGTAGATTCTCACTTCGCCGGGACCCTGATTATTCTTGCTGTTACACTATCCCCTCTTGAGATTCTCCATGCTGACATCATATCAAGAAATGGAAAGGCCCTTTGACTCCCTTCATCCAGAAGGCCTTCTCTAGCATGTCCATTTCTCTTCATCTCCTGAATCATATGCCTTGAATCGTTGGGTAGTGTCTGTGCCACTTGATTGAATGCACTTGGAATCATTCTCCAGTGATTCATTTTAATCTATGTGATTCCTCATTTATGAAATTATATAGAAAGTTCTTTGGGCAAAACTTTGTTTTGTATCCTTCAGAAGGCCTCGTAGTACTAGGTACTGCTTACGGTAGCTATCCAACACACTTTGGGTGAATGCAGTAATGCCCCATAACTCCAGAAAATAATCAGTGGTGAAAGAAAAGATTATTGGAATACCTTCCCTCCATCACACACAATTTGTGCTTTTTTAGGTTTTTTAAATATTTTTTTAAGTTTATTTGAGACTGAGCATGAGCGGGAGGAGGGCAGAAAAAGAGGGAAACAGACTAGGAAGCAGGCTCCAGGCTCTGAGCTGCCAGCACAGAGCCTGACGTGGGGCTTTGAACTCACGAGCTGTGAGATCATGACCTGAAACGAAGTCAGACACTCAACCAGCTGAGCCACCCGGGTGCCCCTTGAGTTTTTTTAATTTAATTCTTTTAGTCATTTATCTCCTATTCCAGATTCACTGTATCTTACTTAGAAAGTTGAAGTTTTGTACAATGTAATAGTTTCTTATTGTTGTTTTCTCCAAGAATACTATTCAGTGCTGATGAAAGCAGGGGAAGCGTTGGGCACAGGCTCTGCTGGTAGGCGTGCACATGGGTGCAGCTTTGTTGGGGTTCCCTTAATCCCTGTGAATCAAGAGCCTCGACAAGTTAAATCCCAGTGATTATACCAAACATCTGTCTTAAAGAAATAATCAGAAATAACAGGCAAGTCCCTGTTTTAATGATTTATAGTAGCAGGACCTTTAAAAGCAACCCGAGTCGCCCAATAGGAAAGTGGTTCAGTAAATTGTAGAACATCTATACAACAAGCCCTGACAGATGATTGTGGAGGAATATTTAATGGCATAGGGAATTGTTTAGAATATAATTTTTAAAGTTTATTTTACTTATTTATTTTGAAAGAGAATGAGAGAGCGGGAGAGGAGCAGAGAGAGGGAGAGAATCCCAAGCAGGCTCCACGCTGTCAGCACAGAGCCCGATGTGGAGATCGAACTCACACTGGGAGACCAAAGCCTGAGCCGAAATCAAGAGTTGGGCACTTAACCAACTGAGCCACCCAGGCGCCCCTAGAATATAATTTTTAAAAGCTGTTTCCCAAACTACATACACTGTGGTCACAATTTGTGTTAAATGCAGGGGTACATATCCACCACAAGTAAAACAAAATGTACCAAATTTGTAAAAAGTAATTACCTCTGGACAGTGGAACGACAGGTGACTTTTATGACGTTATTTAAGCTTTTTCATGTCTTCCAAATACTCTACAAGAGGGTATATTAGTATAATCAGGAAAAAAAATGTTCTTTTTTAAAGCAAAAGGCTATATCAGTATAGGTGTGCGATCATCCGCCTGACTCGTATTTAATAAGTACTTTCCTTAACAGTTTCACATCCATTGTCAGAATATTTTTTTTTATATTTCTAGTAGACATTTTGAGTTTTTCTGAGTCCTAGGCCTGTATTTGTGTACTGGCATGCTTTGTTTTCAGAGCTGTCTAAAAGCTGCCTGCAGTACACCAGGTGACCCACAAGGTCTAGACTTAGATGCATTCGGTACAGCATTTGATTTATTCCTTTCAGAAGTGTTCAGAAAATAAAGCCTGAATTGTTAGGATTCAAACGGAATCCTGTTACTGTTCTTGGCTTTCAGTATGGCACACCTCCCTTTATAATCTGCCCTCAGTGAGATTACGGGAACATTTGTTGCCACCAGCCCTGATAGCCTCAGATTTGTATTGTCAGGTTCTCCAAGTTGTGATTACGTGTGCAGAAGGCAGTCTTTGTGAACTTTTCGAAGTGTGGACGTGGTAGCTTGTAATACCATCTTGGAAGCCTATTGGGCAAAGTTCTTTGGACAAAGTTCATCCCTTTCTTGTTGCTCTGCTGTGGAAGAGCTTGGCTAGTCACCCTTTCAAGGTAAGTTTTACCCAAGTTTTGTAAAATCCTTCCTGGGAGAGAAATATCAGCAGAGTTTTGTGCTGCCTCTGAGCTGACTGTAATGTGCTCTCCCTGAAGTCAGCACTCTCCTTCCCATTCCAGTTCCTTCCCAACTCCTTCAAATGCCTGCACTGGTGTCCACGTTAGTGCACTGTCGTAATCACAGTGCCTTACTGTCTTTGCTCTATTGGTGAGCCTTTCTGGACCTTTCTGAGAACAGAGCTTTTTCTTTAATCTTTAATTTGTGCCTTTCTTAATGGAGTTTATAGTGACTCTTCCTTGGGTTATCAGCTTCCAGTGCAGAAGGTCATTCCTCCTAAACTTCTCTTTGACATATTTATCATTTTCCAGAGGTAAATGCTGTACCCGATTAGATAACTACTCAGTGATAGAGCTCAGATTGGAATTCAAGTCGTTGGATTCCCAGACCTGGGTACTTGTAACACGTGGCTGGAAAGGGCAAGTGCTATCATCTGAGAGCACCCACAGTATTCTCCGCTTTTCAGCTGTGGTTCTGTTTTTTGAGTTTTGTCAGTACCTCCTTTTTGTGGGGAAATAGAAAGCATAATGGGGCGCAGTTTTCCACTGTGGTTCCTCCAACCCCCACCAATTCACTCTGACTGCTGTGAAGTGCTTTTGAGTCCAGGGGAGTAAACACAAAAAACTGTTCCTTGCAATTTTTCATAGTTGAACTTTGCCAGAGAACAGATAGAGAGATTTGATGAGCTTAGAAGCACATGTATAAAGGGACAGAGAAATAGACTTGTTGACAAATGGCCCCTAAGGAATTATTTATTTTTCGTTATAATTAAATATTCTCAAAATAAAATGTATATGTGTCAGTCTGCTGGAAATAATGTTTTTTTAGAAAATATTTATTATGTATATAAGTATTTTATGAAAGCAACTTTATTTTTCTAGTTATAGAAATGATATATTCATATTGTAAGAGTTACAGAATACAGAAGAGTGTAAAACACAAGCTAGTAGAATTCACCTAAAGTTCTAGCACCTATTTTTAAAAAATTTTTTAATGTTTATTTATTTTTTGAGAGAGAGAGAGAGACAGAGCATGAGAGGGAGACACAGAATCTGAAGCAGGTTCCAGGCTCTGAGCTGTCAGCACAGAGCCCAATACGGGGCTCGAACCCACAAACCACGAGATCATGATCTTAGCAGAAGTCAAATGTTTAACCGACTGAGCCACCCTGGTGCCCCGGTTCTAGCACCTATTGATAACCACTAATAAGATTTAGTAACCAGATTCTCTTTTTTATTAATATATACACACAGTTCACTTACAAGCTCACACAGTTTTTATACATGCAAAATCGTACCATTCCTGTGTTGTGTGACCTGCCTTTTTTCACTGCGGTATCTTTCCACCACAGTAAATAGAAATCTGCATCACCTCACTTAATGTCTTCAGTTTTTTGGATATGCCATAATTTCTTTGACTTCCTTATTACAGACATTTAGATTGTTTCTAAATTTGGCCACCACTTTCTTTTGGGGTATTTTTACCCAAATTATGTTTACAATTTGAACAGTTTACCAATTTTCATCTTTAGAAGTGGAGTTTCTGGGTCAAATAGTAATATATTTTAATTTTTTATACACATTTCCAAGCTGCCATAAACATTTAAAAAAATTTTAATAGCATGGTATCGTGAACTTTCGTATTAGCTACCTCTTTTTGTTTCGCTACTGCAGTTGGTTGTGGTTTCTCACAGTACTAAAATCTGAACTTTCCAAATGAAACAGTTGTGGTTTTTAGAACAGTTGATTCAGCAGCTGTAAACTCCATGATTATGTTTTATCTGTTTTTTTTTTTTTTCTTTAAGCCAGTGACAATATCTTAGGTAGAAGAGAATGAGTTTTACTGTTAAATGTACAATGAGAAATTTTCTGATTGCTGGAGTTTGTCTTCTGGGATGAAAAGGCTGCTGAGATTTCTCTTTCTCCTAGAGCTGTAAAATTCAGGGTGTACTACATTTCATCTGAGAATCCCACAATGTCTAGGCCTGTGGGCAGCAAGCTTCCCAGTTGAGGTATCAGACGCCTCATGATTATTTCTTCCATTGCAGCCATTCAGGTAGGTGGCAAAGGCTCTACTAATTTGGGGAGGCCCCCTTTCCCTCATCCTCTCACTCTCCATCAGGCCGTGTCCTCCTTAGCCTTCCAGTATCACGTAGCTGCTCACCTGATTTAGGAATTCATTTTATCTTCTCTTATCTCTCTAATACCAATCTCTGTTTACCTCATGTCGCAGTTACTTAGTTCTGAAGGGAAGTGCCTGTGATATTTCATACTTGTGACTTCTGTACAAACTCACTGTACTATTTGCCTTAGTAAAAGCCTTTGTTCAACATAAAGCCTAAGTATTAAATGGCCCAAGTGTTGATAACTGTATTAGGAAAACCTATAGTTCTCTTGTGTCTTTCTCCTTTCACTCAGGATGCCTCACTTCTAACACTTCTGGTCACCAAATGTATGTGTGTGGGGCGGGTGGTCCAACACCAATCTGTGACACCAGCTGGGTGTACAGTTTAACTCAATTCTGACTCTGCCTACCTGGAGGTAATGTCAGATCCCACAGGTTAAGAGCTCAGCCCCACAGAACTGCCCCTCACTCTAGATACTAATCACAAGTAGTAGATCCCCAGGTTACCCACAACTTTTGTCCAACTTGGCTACAAATCAGACGTCCCCATGACCGCTTTCCCCTTAGATTCAGTTATTTGCTAGAACAGTTCACGGAACTCAGGGAAACACTTAAGTTTGCCAGTTCATTAAAGGTTATGAAAAAAGGATACAGATGAAGAGGAGATACATAGGGTGAGGTCTGGAAGGGTCCCAAATGCAGGAGCTTCTTCCTGGTGGATTTGGGGTGTGCACCCCCCTGGAAAGCTTTCAAATCTCATACTACTAGGATTTTGTGGAGGCTTCCTCCGTAGGCATGATCAATAAACTCCATTTCCAGCCCCTTTCCCCTCTCTAAAGAAGTGAGTGGTGGGGCTGAAAATTCCAAACTTAGAAGCATGGCTTGGTCTTTTTGGGGACCAGCCCCCATCCAGGAGCCCACCTAGAGTCACCTCATTAGAACAAAAGATGCTTGTAGGGCTCTTATCACTTAGGAATTTACAGGGGTTTCGGGAGCCCTGTGCCAGGGACTGGGGAAGAAGACCAAATAGATATTTATTATAAATCACAAGATCACAATCGCTTAATATTACTTTTTTTCCAAGACCATTTGTGTTTCTTTGCTGATATTTTTGTTTTTAACTCTACTGTGGGGAAGAGACAGATCTTGGTCTAAACTATTGGTTTATTAGAACAGAACCTCTTCGTACTTTTTAAAATTAGTTTGGCAGTTCCTTTACTAATTTTTATATTACTAAAGCTAATTATGTTACTAGTTAGTTTAAGAGTATCTCAGCTGTTAAACTTGTCATTTGGTCTGCTTGTGTTGGCTTATTTTTACCCTGTTTAATATTTAGTTTTTTTTTTGTTTTTTTTTTTTTTTTTTTTTTTTTTTTTTTATTTAACCCCACTTCCCCCTATATTCTTTTTTAATTGTGGCAAATATACTTAGTGGAATCCAGCTTGTTAGTTTCTTGTAAAGGTAAAGTTCACATTGAATCTAAGGTGTGCTAAGTACTTTAAATGAGTTAGCTTTCATTTTCATAACAGTCCATTGAAGAGTGCTTTATGATCAGTAGTTGGGTCTTCAAGAATGCTTTCCCCCAAGAAACTAATAAGCTTTTTAAAAATAACACTCTAAATCAGAGTCACCTAGCATCAAGGAGACAATGTAACTTGGTTACATATTTCTCTAAACTTGGCTGTAACTTTGTTGTCCATAGTTATAAGACTCCTGGAAAAAGAATCTATCAAGAAGAGAGATCTCACAGCCCTGGATACATAAACAATGGTGAGGCACTTTGAGCACATTCAAGCATTTCTCAGGAGAGAAGGAGCTTCAGCTGCTTCCTACATCAGAGAAAAAAGATGGAACTACACAGGGCCCAAGGCTTTGTGAGAGCAGTGGTCCTACCCCAAATATATATCAGTACCAAAGCCAAGGTCCCTCCTACCAGGCCACACAGCCACTGCCATTGAGTCACCATGTTCTGTAAGAGCAAATATTTTACGGTACTTGCTAATTAGTTATTTATAGTGCCATATATATTAGTTTGCTGACTTACTCATTCTTAGACTTGAAACAGAACGATAGCCAAGAAAATAGTTCATTAAACCTCAGATCAGCTATGCTTCCTTAATTCGGGGCCCTCGTACACTTCCAGCCTTGTCTCTTATTTCTTGACTTTAGAAAATGTCTTTGTTCACATGCTTCTCCTGAATCTGTTAGGTGCACCATTTTTAACCATGTAATCCAAGCATTTAGAGTGGTGTGGTGGTCCTGATGTTTCATTACCAGACTTAGGGCACCACACACAGTGACAGTCCACTTGGCATTTCTAAGCTATGCACTCATAAGGAATCAGTGTTCTGAGTGGGAATGAGGCTGTCTGTTTAGCCAGAGTAACCTTGGAAGCTCCCTTTACTATTTACTTTAACATTTACGGTGTACATTTGACATAGTTCTGACTGGTACAACTCTGAATTATGCATTATCTATAGCAAGATTTTAATTCAGGACTATCTTCTGGAGCAACTAGCAAACCTTTAGGTTACCACTCTCTGAAACTTGTGAATATGTATTATTATGACACAAATTAAAGTTACCATAGATTTTTAGATCAGGCAAAAACATGCTGAGAGTAACAAAGTATAATCCCTAGAAAAATGAAACGTTCTGGCGAAAAGACCAGAGTTATCCATGCTAGTACTTTCTTTGATTCATGTATTAGACACTTTCATTGTTGTTTTGACAATTTGAACATATTCCAGATAGCATAATTTTTAAAATATTTTGTAAATCCTTCTTTGAGGAATGTAAAAGAACAGCACAGTATCCATTCTTTATTGCAATGAAATCCTGAGCGTGCTGAGGTAAGGGGAGAACAACTTTAGAAGGAGAAAACACGCCTTTTATCTTTCAGGGGAGGAGGGCTCTTTTAAATTGATTCCATCACCCTGATACTCAGAACTTTTTTGTTTTAAAAACAAAACAGAAAATATGTCTGGTCAGAGTAGACTGGGAAACTTGTAGATGGGACATGGAAGGGGAAAGTCAGAGAGGTCCCTTGTACTCACCAACCATTCCTACCTAGAAATTCACTTTCCAGAGCTCTTCTGTGCACGAATCTCAGAGGATCTTTATATTTCATTTCGATAATTAGGTACTTTTATTTTATTAGGTGACAAATATAGTTTCTAGGTGAAGAAAATGAAGGATAAATGGTAACATTCACCTTGCTGACTTTCACAAGGTCAGCATAGCAAGTCTGTAAACTAATGTGATGGTTAAGAGTACATTCTTATTGGGGCGCCTGGGTGGTTCGGTCGGTAGGCGTCGACTCCAGCTCCGGTCATGATCTGGCAGTTCGTGAGTTTAAGCCCTGCATCGGGCTCTGTGCTGACAGCTCACAGCCTGGAGCCTGCTTCAGATTCTGTCTCTCCCTCACTCTCTGCCCCAGCCCTGCTCACACTCTGTCTCTGTCTCTCAAAAATAAACAAACATTAAAAAAAATTTTTTTTAAGAAGTACATTCTTATAAACCTATAATCCTACGTAATATAAATCTGTAGCATATTGTCAGGATATTGAAAGTGATATATGGAAATATATCTATATGTAATGTATTTTAGCACTAATTTACTATAAAATAATAGTAACTAGCACTTATATTATGCTTTTTCTATATGAAACACGAAGTGCTTTGCACATACATGTACACAATTGCAGAATCCAAAAACGCTCTGAAAAACAAGAGCATTTTTCATAAATTCGCCTGAATTCATTTGGTGCTAAGACATGACCTGAATTTATTTGAGGTTATTTATAGTCTTTATTTATCCTATTTAATTTGAACATTCATTTATTTCCTGCAGAAATATTAATGTGCTTGATTGTGAAGTGCTGCCCCGGAGCCTGCTAGTTCTGCATGGTTTTGTGGGGGGTCTTGGGCCTCAGTATTTACCATTTTGCCTTTCTAAAATTAAAAAAATAATCTGAATTTCAAAATATATTTGGCTGGAAAATATTAACGTGAAGGACTTGGCGTGTGTTACTCGTTTGCTTCTCACAACAGTGTTGTCAGATAGGTACTGTTCTTGTCCCTGTTTTCCAGAATGAGGAAACTGAGGAAAGAGACATGAAGTACAGGGACAAGGTCATAGGGTGAGTAGGGGTGGAGCTGGGATGCCAGCCCCAGTGATCCTGAATCTGCTCTCAGAACTGTGCTCTCCTGCCTCCCTTTGTAAGGTGACTTCCTTGGGGTGTTGATGCAAGTTAGGGATTTAATCCTATTTGCCTGTGCCCTACATCTGCGCTTGGTTTTCTAATTATTAATTTCTAAACTTTTTAATCGGGAGACAGTACAAGTGTAAAAGGTTACAGATACTTGCATTCTTCTTACATTGCCTGTCCCCATGTCTGACCTAACCAACAATCTATGTATAGTTTTCAAAAATTGCTACTTTAATCACATATCAACATATTATCATAATCACAACATCACAATATCAACATAATCACATATTACATCCTCATCCGCTTCCCTGTTTTCTGAATTTAAACTGAAATTTTTTACATACCTGTATGTTTTTTACACATCTTTGTAGGATAAGTGATCATATATTTATTTATTTAACTAGAATGTGCCCTTACAGCCCACTTGAATAACCACTATACCACAGCAGAGCTAGAAATTAACCAGTTGAATTGAAGAATTACAGTGATGATATAATAAACTAGTGAAAAAGCAGGACAAATGATAAATTCCTTTCCTAAATGGTGATTCCCACTTGTTGCTTCAGATCCTGTGCTGGTTTCTGTGATACATTTTTCAAGACGGAAGGCTTATCGTGCCCATTTTCATTTTTGTTATGCTTCATCCTCTGAGAATGTCCCTTTATTTGCTGCTGTTTACACGCACAAAATTCACCTGATTTTGTGAGTTTGAATATGAATATTGCAGGTGTGTACAATATAATAGCTTCAGAATTACTGAACGATGAAGCTGGTGTACTTTTTGAAAAATTTCTATAGGTTCTCTTATTTCCAAAGTCATCTTACAGCTTTAAGACACAGAAGTACCTATTATATTTGTAATCTTCGCATTCTTTCCTGTCCTTCTCCCTCACATGGAATATTCTGTGTACAGGAATATTGAATTTATAGAAAAAGGAGAGAGTACTATACTTTTAACTGAAGGCACATCTGTATTGAATTATAAATGATTTATTTTGTCTGTCTTCAAAGCAGCATCTTTTCCTTTATTTTTGGTTTGGGGAAGAACTGTATGGGTGGAGGGTTTTGAGAGAGGTATTTGGACTTTTCTTTGGTTATTTTAAGAAAAGTCACTAGTTTGTATCATATTTGGCCTGATTCTAAAAAGCATTCCACATATTTTCCAGCTCCACTGAAGTGGTCAAAACAAACGTTGAATGAGGCCAATGTGTGCGCTTAAAATACAAAGAGCCTAATCTTGCTTTTCAGTGGAAAAAAATCTGTTATTTTTTATGGGATATGAATCCTTGTTTCCTTTTGTTAGAAACTTTGAAATGATTTTAGCTTTGAAACAAATTTAATAGTCGTAGTCGATGTCTCTGCTTAGAGTCCTACCCCTTCTCAGGAGTATTTCCAGCCGTTTTCACTGTTAATCTCTGGGTTAAGCTGAAAGAATTCTAGGAAATCTCCCTTTCAGTTATCCTTTTGAAACCTTGTTTTTAATAGCACTTTTCTTTCTTGGCTTGCATGACATTTTATCTTTCTTTTCCTTTCTTTTTGCCGTTTGCAAAGACTCTTGGGAGGATTTGACAGATTTGGTGGAGCAAATGCGTGATGATACAGAAGGTGCGTGCCACACCAACATCTTTCAGCTTTTTTTCCTTTCTTTTCTTTCTTTATTTCTTTCTTTTTTATTTTTTTTATTAATCTCTAACCACCTTTTGATTGTTTTCCATAAGCGAGACTGTCAGCTTTAGGTTTTATTTCCCATGGCAATAATTGGAGTAATAAAAATATTTGCTACATTTTCCATACAGGTACTTCATTTGTACAGGATTAGGGTTTTCAGAGTCTTGCACTTAAAATCTTTATCCTTATGGTTCCAAGTAAAGCATATATGTTTATGCTGTTCCTTTAGGATATTTGTTAAATATCCTAATAATAAATGTTTTAAGGGGACTTTATTTCAAAATTATATCAAATTTTTCTAGGCTGTTTTTTCATTTGTTGGGAAGATGTAAACACATGTTTTTATCATTTGTGAAAAAATATATTTCTGTGAATTCCACAGTGGCCAAAAACAAACCAATCCCAGGAATCTGAAGTATCCAGTCTGGAATGTTGTTCTGATTTGTAGATTTCCATAACATGAAGCACTTTCATCTTGGTCCCGTATTAGCATTACTTTCCAGTGGAATTACTTTCAAAAGTAGCACATATGCTCCAATATATGAAGTTTCCCTAAACCAATCGTTTCTTCTGAAATCGGCACCAAACTTTAGGGAGCTCAAGGTAATTTATACATTTTATAATAAAAATAGAAAAATTGAAGTTTGGCTCCACTGCACTCTGTCATTTACATTCTCCCACTTTGCCTGGGCACTAAACGTCCCCCAGCTTCAGCACACACTCTCCTAGCACACACAGGAGACTGGCCCTGCGCGCAGACTGGCCTTTTCATTGCCTGTGCCTGAGTGCCTTGAGTGCCTTGAGTGCCTTGAGTGCCGTCAGCCTCCTCTCCTGCCTTGTACCTGCAGCATTCCACCCGGAGCACTTACTCCCCTTCTCCCTTACCTGCCCTGCGCCCCGCTGTGCTTGGGGCACCGCCCTCTAGCCTAGATGCGTGCTCCAGGAAGGAAGTGCTCCTTGACAGCTGTGGCCCACGTTCATTTCTCCATTCACTCAAGTTCTTCAGAACTTGGAGCTTAAGGCTTTTTACTTGTTCTCTCCTTTTTGTGTTTATCGTCCTAGTTCAAGTGTAATATCCTTGAACAGAGGTTGTCTTAAACTTCTTGGTGTCCATGTGAGATCTGGGGTGGTACTGTACTCAGTCCATTTGGTCACACCAGACAAGACTAAGGCATTCTGTCTCTACTGATGCCCAGTAGTTTCTTCTTCACTTTACTTTAAATGAGTAAATTATTATGAGTTTCACCTCATTTCCCACAGTCAAACTATGTCTTTATTCCATCTTTTAATATAACCAGTTACATATAATTCGATGAAAAAGCAAATCAGTATTACCTAGTTGATTGACAGTTCACAGACAACGAAAAACAAAGAGGAGGGTGTTGATTCATTCAGTGAGTAGCGTTTACTATTATGTTAGTTGCTATTACTATTATTTACCAGGCACCACACAGGTATGAGGTTTCGATTCCTTTAATAGACTAGGTACTAAAAAAAAAAAATGCTGCATACTTCTTCCCTAGGAGTCAACCTGACAAAATTCCATTTCTTTAATACAGTGTACTACTGAAAGAATCAAGCCTACTGTGAGAGTCAGCCTCCTCTTTTTCATCTTGTTTTTGCGGGAATTTTTGTGAATGATTGCCACAGGTGAAATCAGAAAGGGAAATGAGGTGAATTGTAACAGTATAGCACATAAAAAGCCCAGAAGATGTGAACTGTCTCAATACTTTGATGATAGTAGTAAATTACCAGTCATGTAGTGTATGGTAATGTTGGTCAAGAACGTATTTACAGAAAAGTCTATCTGGAATGGAGTTTAAAAAAAAAAAAATGACAATCAGAATGGTGGAAGGGAAGGGGCTTTACTCATTAACTTTTTTGAGTCATTCATCCCTGTCTTTTTTATTATCATTTTCTACTTCTCTTGCCTCATTTCAGTTATGTAAAATGCTAGAGTTTTACTATGTTATTACATAACAAGAGTTTTTATAAAAGTGCTTGTTACAAGAATAAACATGAGTTAAAGAGTATTACCCACATGTAACAGAGTTAGCAACTCAGAGCCTGGGGTGGGTTCTGGTTTCAGATCTGAGAAAGCTGAGATGTATGTAGATCTTTTCAGGAGACCTTTACCGCTGAACTGTTTCAATTCTGTCTCTTATCTGTTATTATGGATGTGTCATAACAGTTGACTTTTTAATAGATGAAGTGTTAACAGTGGCCTCCAGCCTCCTGAAAATTTGCTTTTTAACATAACAAACTCTAGGAGGTTGCAGATTAGAACTATTAGCTTTTGGGTTTTGTTTTGTTTTAAATTTTGTCAAGATTGAAGTTTCTTCTGGCAAACTGATTTCTTACAGTGATGGTTGTTGGTTTTACATTCAGTGTGTCTGTCACTCCTGTCTAACAGAATATGAAATGTCTTCTGAGGATGAAAATGTATCTTGCTTACAACACTGATCAATCATCTGGCATCCCATCTCATTATATACTATTAATTTGTGTCTAAAAGTTTGGAAACTCACGAAAAAATTATGAAGATTAAATGAAATAATAAAAGCGGATAATTTACTATCTTTAGTTTCTCAAATATTAAATTCCTTTCTGTACTCATTACCAGCCTCTTAAATGGATTCAGTGAATTTGCAGTTGTCCAGGTTATTGCCCATCTATCTGAGCATTGAAATAGTTGGGATGTTACTTGAATTAGGGAAATGATACACCTTTGTGAAATACTATTTGATCAAGATTGCTTACTGGTTCCTTGGCATTTTCTTTTGGGTTAAGACTTAATGTCCGCCATCGTGAAAAATGGAAGGAACATATCTAAGAGATATTCTTAGCATGTAACACTGTGTCACATAGTCATTGAGTAAAGGTTTATTTTAAATAAAATTGTTGCACTTATATTTATGGAAAACCATAATAATTTTAATCACTAACAATGTTTTATTCTTAGCATGTCCCAAGCATTTCTAAATATTTAAAACATACTAATTTGTTTAGTCTTCAAAACCCTAGTATTGTTTTATAAATGAGGAAAGTGAGGCCTATCCCATGAAGAAAATTGCCAGGTGGAATACTGCTCAGCAATAAAAAGGAACAAGCTATTGATACACCCAACAACTTGGATGGATATAAGGAATTATGCTGAGTGGGGAAAAAAACGCCAATTTAAAAAGTTACATACTGTGTGATTACGTTTATATAATATTCTTGAAATGACAAAAGTATAGAAGTGGAAAATAGTAGTTGCCAAGGGTTAGGAGAGGGTAGGGGGCTGGAGGAAAGTGAGTTTGACTTTAAAAGGGCAAGATGAGGGATCCTTGTGTTGATGGCAACGTTGTGTGTCTTAACTGTGATTCAATATGAGTATTCTGGTTATGATAATGTACTCTAGTTTTTGCAAAGTGTTACATTTGGGGGAACTAGGTTAAGGGTACACACAACCACTACAATTTTTAGAACTGCATGTGAATCAACAATTATCTCAAAAAAAAGTGCAGAGAAAAAAGAGATAAACTTTCCCAGGATCGCACAGGGTAGAATTCAACTAGAGTTCAAACTCCCACAGGCTCACTCCAAAGCTTGTGCCCTTGACCACTACACCAGAGTTCAAACCTATTTGACTTAAAACCCACTGTAAAAATATGTTTTCATCAAAACTCAGTACATACATCATTTATTTGTATGTACCTAGAACATGACCTCTAGAACATGTATCAATACATGACCTTACTATGGTGAGACATAGTAAATCAATTTTATACTCCACTAAGGAGTGTGACCTTTAGTTTGAAAGTTGCTGTAGGTACTAAGCTCTAAGAAGGAGAGCTCTTCCTGAAATGGCTCTATTTTAGATTCTGTTTCCTGCATACAATTATTGTCATCCTCCAAAGGCTGGGCAACTAACCCTTTATCCTTCTGTTTCTGTATAAACCATCTCCTCTGGTGAAAGCATCTAATAATTGCCACTATTATCCCTATGCTATTGATTATCCAACCTCAAACTTTAATTTGTATTTACAGCTATGTGATGAAAAAATATGTTGAGAATACTTCCACATAAATGTCCTTTACCATATCTGAAACCAACCTGATTTTACCCCTTACCCCCAAATAGTTACTCAGTTTTTTCATTTTCATTTCCAGTCTCACGGGGCAAAAACTTTGGCTGTTCGTGACTGTTCTGTTTCCTTAACTGGTACAGTCCTTCATGGTAGGCAGTTTTGGTCCTCTTCCCCCCGCCCAAATTCACTGTGCATAATCCTCTCAGACTCATCATCTTCAAAGTTTTGATTACACCACCTCTCTGCTCAAAACCTAGAGTGGTTCTCATTACCTGTTTCATTACCTGTCTGCTTTTAGAGACCTCTGTCACCTGACTGCCTTTCGCGTGCTTGCCAGCTCTCCCCATGCCATTCCGATTCTCTTTACCTCATTTCACACACCCATTCCCACCTTTTGGAATGCATTCTTCCGTGTTTTCTGTGATTTCACCTTGAGGGTCTTCCTCAAATCCTACAGTATTTAGTGGTGTCTCATTTGGGACACAGGTGTACAGTATTCCCGGCATTAACCTAAAGATCGAGATTATTCCAGGTTTTTGGTCAGGTCTGGAGTTTACCCTACTTACAAGCTGAAAAATTAGTCTGATTCTGTTCCTAGATACTGGCAAAAGATACAAGACTCCTAGTGGGAGAC
>NC_064811.1:55791056-55953657 GCF_023721935.1 Panthera uncia
AGAGTCTAGAGAGGGAGACACAGAATCGGAAACAGGCTCCAGGCTCTGAGCCATCAGCCCAGAGCCTGACGCGGGGCTCGAACTCACGGACCATGAGATCGTGACCTGGCTGAAGTCGGACGCTTAACCGACTGCGCCACCCAGGCGCCCCAAGAACCCATTGCTTTTATAGGAAGCAGTAAGAAAGCCTCACCTCTCATGACTATCAGCTGCATAAACAGCCCTGACAGATGACCCAGATAAAAGAGTGGTCAAGGTCTTGTTGCAGTCTTTTTTTTTTTTTTTTTTAATTTTTTTTTTTAACGCTTATTTATTTTTGAGACAGAGAGAGAGCATGAGCAGGGGAGGGTCAGAGAGAGAGGGAGACACAGAATCTGAAACGGGCTCCAGGCTCTGAGCTGTCAGCACAGAGCCCGACGCGGGGCTCGAACTCACGGACCGTGAGATCATGACCTGAGCCGAAGTCGGCCGCTTAACCGACTGAGCCACCCAGGTGCCCCGGTCTTGTTGCAGTCTTGATACAACCCAGTAAAGATGTGTAATGGCACAAGAGGGCCAAGGAGGATTGTCTCTCCCAACATTTTACAGGTAAAATATAAAGAAATGAGAAATTTCCCCAGTGTCAGGGAATGTGAGAAATGGAGATCTAACTCTTCTAGATCAGAGCTCTAGCTGTCCTAAGTCACAGTGGTGCCCTCAACATTTAAACTATTTCTATGGAATAAGCTGAGCAAAGCAAGGAACTTTTGGGTTTGTACTTATCTCCTAAATTTCTTATGTTGCCTCAAAACAGAGACGACTGACTGTTGTCCTAACTTATAAATGTTCCCGGAAATTTTCTAGGTATTCTTCTGTGGTGTTGAGTTCGGGAAGCTCCCAAAACAAAAATTGATTATATTATGATATGGGAGCCTAATGAAGAAGAAACCAGTGCATTTTCATAGGAAACTCTTGGAAAAGAGTGTATGTAAATGGACATCTTTTAAACATTAAAGGGGCGCCTGGGTGGCGCAGTCGGTTAAGCGTCCGACTTCAGCCAGGTCACGATCTCGCGGTCCGTGAGTTCGAGCCCCGCGTCGGGCTCTGGGCTGATGGCTCGGAGCCTGGAGCCTGTTTCCGATTCTGTGTCTCCCTCTCTCTCTGCCCCTCCCCCGTTCATGCTCTGTCTCTCTCTGTCCCAAAAATAAATAAAAAACATTGAAAAAAAAATTTTTTTAAACATTAAAGATAGTGGATGCCTAAAAGAAAAACACTTTTCCTTTACTGCTCACACTACTTCTGACACCAATTATGCGGGGGATTTTCCCACACCAACCAATTCGCTAGCATCAGTTCAATTCTGACACCATCTACCTGGAGTTAGTGCAGACTCCACGGGTTAGGAGGTTACTCCTACAAGGTGCCCCCTCATTTCAGATGCTAATTGCTAGGCCAGGTTATCACCTCTGCTTCTGACCAACTAGGTCTAAATCAGAGGTTCTTGTGACCCTCTCATAAAGTTTGATAATTTGCCAGAATGGCTCAGGCCTCAGGAAGAGAGTTTACTTGCTAGATTATGGTGTATTACAAAAGAATACAACTCAAGGACAGCCAGGTGGAAGAGGTGCATAGGGCTAAGTGTGTGGGAAGGAGCGCAGAGGTTCCATACTCTCTGGGTGCTTCACCCTCCTAGCACCTCAGTGTGTCCACCAACCCAGTGGCTGTCTCATCCCTTTTGGTTAGGATTTTTATGCAAGTTTCATTATATAGGCCTGATTGATTAAATTATTGGTCATTGATGACTGAACTCAATCTTCAGCCCCTCTCCCCTCCCTGGAGTTGGGGGGTGGGGCACAGCTGAAACTTCCAACCCTTTAATCACATGGCTATTGCTCCTGGGTAACCAGCCCCCATCCTTAGGGACTTTCCAAAAATGCTTCTTTTACCCTTAACTCTGGAGCTATTTCAGGAGTCAGGGACAAAAACCACATATAACAAAAGATGTTTCTATGGCTCTTATCACTTAGGAAATTTTAAGGGTTTTAGGAGCTCTTTGTTCAGGATATACATATAAAGTTCACAATGCCTTATCAAGAATGAGTGATAGTATATAAAAGAATGGTTCGGAAACATTAAATCACCAAATAAGATCATTCAGTTCAGTATTAATGCCAATCAGAAGGGGGTTTTGGTTATTTTCAGAGATGGGAAAACAGTATAGAGGTAGTCTTCTCATTGGAGGTTGGCAGTTAAACCTTGACCTGAAGCAAAAGAAAACAGAACCTCTTTTTTATTTTTAATTATGGAAGTTTTCAACTACATAGAGTAATGAAGCCTAAAGTTGCCATCACCCAGCTTTAATAATTGTCAATATTTGCTGATCTTATTTCATCAATTTCCATATTTTTGTTCCTGGAGTACTTACAACCCCCAACTTATGACTTTTTTACTTTATGGTGGTGTGAAAGGGATATTCATTCAGTAGAAACCATACTTCACATTGTGAATTTTCACCTTTTCCCAAGCTTTCCCATGACGGTGGGCAATAGCAGAGAAATGTGGCTCCCAGTCAAGCCATGCAGTCACAAGGTAAACATCTGATACACTTAAAACCATCCTGTGCCATACAGCCATTCATTTTTCACTCTCAGTACAGTATTTAATAAATGACATGGGGTATTCAACACTTTGTGATAAAATAGGCTTTTGTTAGATGATTTTGCCCACCTCTAGGCTGATGTGACTGAGTATGTTTAAGGTAGGCTAGGTCTGTTAAAGGTTAGGTGTTAATTTATGATATTTTCAATGGAAAATGCATTGGTTGGGATGTAACCCCATCGTATCTTGAAGAAGATCTGTATTTTTTTATTTTTATTTTTTAAATTTTTTTTTAACATTTATTTATTTTTGAGGGACAGAGACAGAGCATGAGCGGGGGAGGTGCAGAGAGCGAGGGAGACAGAATCCAAAGCAGGCTTCAGGCTCTGAGCTGTCAGCACAGAGCCCGATGCGGGGCTCAAACCCATTAACCATGAGATCATGACCCAAGCTGAAGTCAGATGCTCAACCGACTGAGCCACTCAGGTGCCCCAGAAGATCTGCATTTTAAAGAAAACTCCAAACAGTATTCCTTACCACTTGTAAGCACTTCGATATTAACAATAATTTCTTAATAGTACCTACTATTTATTCAGCTCATTTTCAAAGGTTGCTTGTCTTAAATGTCTCTTTTTAATTGGTTTATTCAAATCAGGATCCATACATAATATACATTATTATATATCTTAAGTCTCTAGTTTTTTTATTTTTTAATTTTTTAATACTGCTATTGTCTTCCTAATTTTATTTATTTGTTTGTTTTTTCTTTCCAAGTTGCTACTTAAATTCTTGTTTGTTAACATAGAGTGTAACAGTAAGTTTCAGGTGAAGAATTTAGTGACTCATCACTTACATACAGCACCCCGTGCTCATCAAAACAAGTTTTCTCCTTAATAACCATTACCTATTTAACTCATCCCCCTGCCCCCCTCCCCTCCAGCAAGTTTCTAGTTTTTTGAAAGAACTGCCTTATTGAGATATAATTCACATACCATAAGAGTCACCACTCTCAGCTGTATCATTTAGTAGTTACTATATTTATAAAGTTGTACCTCCATCACGACTACCGGAATATTCTCATCACCCTATACAAGACCAGTGCTGAGCTACTGAGCCTTCTCCTTCTCATCACCCTACAAAAAAAAAAAAAAACCCTATACATATCTATTACCATTGAGTTCCTATCCCTCTTTCCCCCAGGTCCTGGCAACTACTCACCCACTTTCTGTTTCTGTAGATTTGCCTGTTCTGGACATTTCATGTGAATGGTCATTAAACATGGGGCCTTTAGTGCCTGGCTTCTTACATTCAGCATGGTGTTTTCAAGGTTCATACATAACATGGCATGTATCAGTACCTCATTCCTTTTTATTGCTGTGAATGACATTTCATTGAACATACCACATTTTATTTCTCCATTCATCAATTGATGGACATTTGTACTATTTCCATGTTTAGACTATTATGAGTAAAGTTGCTATGAACATGCAACTTTATATGTTTTATATGGACATGTGTTTTCCCTTCTTTTGGTTATACACCTAAAAGGGGAATTGCTGGGTCATATTGGTGACTATGGTTTAACCTTTGGGGAACTGCCAGACTGTTTTCCAAAGCAGCTGTACCATTTTACATTCCTGCCAATAGTGAACTAGGGTTCCAATTTCTCCACGTTCTTGTCAACACTTGTTATTTTCCTTTAAAAAAAATTTTTTTATTACATCCATCTTAGTGAATGTGAAGTGGTATCTCATTGTGTTTTTGATTTGCATTTTCCCAATGAGCATTATTTCATGTACTTGTTTGCCATTTATATGTATATCTTCTCTGAAAAAAATGTTCAAATCCTTTGCCCATTCTTTTTTACTGGGTTGTCTTTTGTTGAATTGTAAGAGTTCTTTGTATATTCTAGATATTGGATATAATGTGATTTTTTTCTCCCATTCTGTAGGCTCTCTTTTCACTTTTTAATGATGTCCTTTGAAGCACAAATTTTTTTAATTTTTATAAAATCCAGTTGTTTGTTTTTTCTGTTGCTGTGCTTTTGGAGTCATTTATTATTTTTTTTTAGTATTTACTTATTTTTGAGAGAGAGAGAGCAAGAGCGAGCACAAGTGGGGAAGGGGCAGAGAGAGAGACACACAGAATGTGAGGCAGGCTCCAGGCTCTGAGCTATGAGCACAGAGCCCAATGTGGGACTCAAACCCTTGAACCATGAGATCGTGACCTGAGCCAAAGTCGGACGCTTAACCGACTGAGCCACACAGGTGCCCCACTTTTGGTGTCATTTAAAAAACCATTTGGTCATGTTGTATAATCCTTTTTATATGTTGCTAGATTTGGTTTGTAAGTACTTTGTTGAGGGTTTTGCATCTATATTCATAAGAGGTATTTATTAATCTATAGTTTTTTTATATATAGTTGCCTGATTTTGATCCAAGGTAATAATTGGTTTCATAGAATGAAATGGGAAATGTTCCATCTTCCAGTTTTTTAGAATTGTTTATGAAGGGTTATTTTCATTCTTTATTTTTTTGAATGTCTGATAGATTTCAATAATGAAGCCCTCTGGTTCCAGCTTCTTCTCTGTGGGATTTTTTTTTTCTTGTTTTGTTTTTAAAGAGAGAGAGAGAGAGAGAGAGAGAGCAGGGGAGAAGGGCAAAGGAAGATAGAGAGTGCCCATGTTGAGACTGATGTGAGGCTTGATTCCACGACCCTGGGATCATGACCTGAGCCGAAATCAAGACTCAGATGCTCAATTGACTAAGCCACCGAGGCACCTCTGTGGGATGTTTTTTTTACTGACAAATTCCGTATCTTTACCTGTTATGGATTTTCTGTTTCTTAAGTCAGTTTTGGTGATCTGTATCTTTGTTAGAAATTGTTCATTTTGTCTAGGTTGTCTAATATTTTGGCATACAGTTGTCAGTAGTATTCCCTTCCAATCCTTTTTGTTTCTGTAAGGTCAACAATAATGTCTCCTCTTCATTCCTCAGTTTAGCAATTTAAGTCTTCTCTCTTTTTCTATTGGTCAATCAAGCTAAATATTTGTCAGTTGTTGATCTTATCAAAGAACCAACTTCAGGTTTCATTGATTTTCTCAGTACTTTAATATGCTGTTTATTTCTGTTCTAATCTTTTATTACCCCTTCTTCCTGGGGCTTTCCACTGGTATATGTGTTTACTGGTTGCCCTTTGAGGAAGCTTCTGTGAAATCATGGAATTAAGTTATGCTAGAGCTGGAAGAGTCATGTAGGTCAGTGCCTTGTCAAACTTTAATGCATATATAGATCACCTCGGGTCGAGTTAAAGTGCAGAACCTGATTCAGTGGTACCATTGGAGCCTAAGGCCTCCCATTTCCAAAAGCTTCCAGGTGATGCCAATTTTGATGCCAGGGCTACATGTGCAGTGGCAAGGATCTAGTTCATTTGGTATCAGGGTCATTTGTGGGGTTTTCCAAAACCTGTTTTTTCTCTCCATTCCAGAGTTAATAATATACTCCCCCGACCCCTTGAAAATTGGTGCTGCAGGGAGTCATTAGGATCGATATGGGTGTGTGTTGTTTCCACCAGATAAAAGAATTACTGAACAAGCTTAACCCTCATTTCACAGATGAGGATATTGAAGCCCCAAAGAAATGAGACTCCTTGCCTGGTGTCATAAGTTAATTGGTACAAAGAAGTGATTAATATCAAACAGATTAAGAGTAGTGGGTGGATATAGTGTTCCTGATAATAAGGATGGATTTTAGTGAAGCACATCTTTGATTACGCTATTACCAAGGAAAGGTAGCAATAAGGATAAACAAATTTGTTGTTAAATTTTCTTGACTAACGTCTTTAAGATTTCAACCAGACAAAATGTTACTCAAGTGTACTTCCTCTTTATTACTCGAGTAGAATTTTGTATGGTATTTGGAATGGCATTAAGGAGAATAGATAGATATGGGTACATAGATAATCTAAGGGTCCTAAGACTCTTGATTATTTTTACATTTTTGAAAAGATTTTTTTAATGTTTTTATTTATTTTTGAGAGAGAGAGAGAAAGAGACAGAGCATGAGTGGGGGAGGGGCAGAGAGAGAGAAAGATGGAGACACAGAATGTGAAGCAGTCTCCAGGCTCTGAGCCGTCAGCACAGAGCCCGACCTGGGGCTGGAACCATGAGATCATGACCTGAGCTGAAGTTGGACATTTAACCGACTCAGCCACCCTAAAAATATTTTATTTCTAAGTTAATCTCTACACCCAGCATGGGGTTCAAACTTACAACCCGGAGATCAAGAGTTGCATGCTCTACCGACAGAGCCAACCAGACACCCCATCTATTGATTATTTTTTTAATACTATTTAGGTTTACTTATTTATTTGGAGAACTTATTTATTAAAGTGAGCGAGGGGAGGGACAGAGAGAGAGAATCCCAAACAGACCCCACGCTGTCAGCGCAGAGCCCAACATGGGGTTGGAACAAACCATGAGATCATGACCTGAACTGAAACCAAGAGTTGGACGCTTAACTGACTGAGCCACCCAGGTACCCCATCTATTGATTATTTTTAAATGAGGATTGAGTCAAAGTTCATGATTCTCAAGTGTCATTAGAATAGTCAAATTGTGTTTTATTATAAGATCTTCTAGTGCTTTCAGTAATTTGTTCACTATCAAGGACTAGCAATTCTATGCCCAGTTTTTAAGAAATAGTACAGGGGTACCTGGGTGGCTCAGTTGGTTGAGTGTCTGTCTAGCTCAGGTCATGATTTCGCGGTTCGTGGGTTTGAGCCCTGCATTGGGCTTGCTGCTGTCAGTGCGGAGCCCGCTTTGGATCCTCTGTCCCCTTCTCTCTCTGCCCCTCCCCCACTTGCGTGCTCTCTGAAAAATAAATAAAACACTTAAAAAATAATAATAAATACGTTAAAAAAAGAAATATTACAGAAAAGGTTGAAAATAGATTTATTTAGGAATTATTGGCCTTCAAACATTGTGAACACAGTAAGCTTTCCTCTCTATATCTTTGTTATTTTGTCGTTTTTAATCTCATGTTAATGTTCTTAGGTATCTTTTGAAAATCTCTGTATGGCAACTTTTGTTTCTCATATAGTCTAAATTTTTGATCTGTCAAATAACCAGGAAATTCTAAAGAGTAACTGCTTGTGTTACATACAAATTATTCCCAACTTACCCAGAATTGGGTACAATATAACATACTTAATATTAATATATGTTAAGTATAACTTAATTTTCTTCAATTATTCTTAAAATATTTCAAGATTTCTCCGTATGAACATTAGTCATTTCACTAAAGAGATGGAATGGGGTCTTGGTCAGATGATGGGTTTGCAGAACAGTGTGACTCAGTGTCACTCTTAGTTATGTGACTTTGGATTCACTTTTGTCATCACTATTAACTAAATGAGCCTCATTACTCTGTAAAGTTCATTAATATTTCCTCATATAGAAATTAGCAGTCTTGAAGACCTATAATAAACATACACATATTCTTGAAAGAACTTTGGTTTGAAAATCAATTAATATAGTTGATTATTGTAACTATAGTCATTTCTGTAGTTTCTTTAGTCCACTGCTCCTGGTGTGTTCCCCACCATGGTGCTTTGTACCCCTACCCATCTATTCACCAAAACTAGAAAATTACTCTCCATTCTTCCTCCTCCTCCTCTCACATCTAAGTGGTCATCAAGTCCTGAAATCCTGACATTCTACCCCTAGAACAGCCCCCAGAGCTAATTAATTCCCTCTTCTCCCCACAGCTCCGACGGCTCTTCCCTTATTGTTTCTCTCCCCAACTATTGCAGGAGACCCTTACTTGCTCCACAGCGTTGAGTTCTAACACCCTTCCAGTTTGTCTTCCATGTGGCTGTGACAATGGCTTCTCTAAAATTCATATCTGTGGGGCGCCTAGCTGGTTCAGGCGGAAGAGCATGTGACTCTTGATCTTGGGGTCATGAGTTCAAGCCCCGTGTTGGGTGTACAGATTACTTAAATAAATAAAACTTTAAAAAATAAATAAGATTCAAATCTGTGACATCACACCTCTCATTAAACTCTTTACTGATAAAGTAAAATCCATACTCCTTAACAAAGATCCTCAGCAGTCTCTCTTTTACCTATTTCCCTCATCTCATTTCACAGCATTTACTCATATGTACCATAAACTATGGCACTTTTTCCATTTTGTTTTTCTTAATGTGCCAAGTTCTTTTCATTCTTCAGTGCCTTTGCCCCAGCTGTTCCTTCCATTCTGCTCCCTTCCCAGCTCTTTGCCAAACCAATGTCTTTCTGTCCTTTAAGACTGAACTCAATTGGGGTGCCTGGGTGTCTCAGTCGGTTGAGCTTCCGACTTCGGCTCAGGTCATGATCTCACACTCTGTGAGTTCGAGCCCCGCGTCGGGCTCTGTGCTGACAGCTCAGAGCCTGGAGCCTGCTTCAGATTCTGTGTCTCCCTCTCTCTCTGCCCCTCCCCCATTCATGCTCTGTCTCTCTCTGTCTCAAAAATAAATAAACATTAAAAAAAAAGAAAAAAAAAAAGACTGAACTCAAAAGTCTCACCCTCTGTTACTGATGTGTATGGCACCTAATAATGTCTGTATATTAATTTTGTACACTGTTACCTTAATGAATTATATTTTTTTGCATATTTTGTTTGATTTTCTGGGTGTAGAATCAGAACGTGTGAGAGGAGTAATGTTTGACTCACTCTTTCACAGGTTGTATGTCTCCAATTTGTTTATCTTCTTTAATTGCATTCTTTCACCTTCAGTACAGTGTTCAGAATTAGCCATGTTAATATGTATTTCTTAATTTTCTTAAAATGCTACAGAGTGACTAAAAACATTTTATTAGCTGGAGAAAAAAAAAACAGTCTCAAGGTGCCTGGGTGGCTTAGTCAGTTGAGCATCTGACTCTTGATTTCGGCTTAGGTCATGATCTCACAGTTTGTGACTTCAAGCCACGGTTTGTGAGTTTGAGCCCCGAATCAGGTTCTGCGCTGACAGCATGGAGCCTGCTTAGAATTCTCTCTCTCCCTCTTTTTCTGCCCCTCACCACTGTCTCTCACTTTCTCTCTTTCTCACTCTCTCTCTCAAAATAAATAAATATTTTTTTAAAACCAAATAGCCTCATCTCTGAGAACTTAATATATACATACCTGCCCTTTAAATTTGAAGGGAAGGGGCATCTGGGTGGCTCAGTCGGTTAAGCATCTGACTCTTGGTTTCAGCTCAGATCATGATCTCACAGTTTCGTGGGTTCAAGCCGTGCATCAGGCTCTGTGCTGGCAGCCCTCGCCCTACTCACATTGTCTCTGTCTCTCTCAAAATAAATCAATAAACTTAAAAAAAAGTTCTTTTGAAGGAAAAAGGGAGCCAGGTCAGGTAGCTTTCTTCTGTGCATATTCTCATAATATCCTGTGTATACTTTTGTTAGTGTTCTTATTACAGTACGTTTACACAGACTCTCAAACTTTTCCACATCCAGTGGCAGAAGAAATTGTATTAGACTTGTATACGGTGTGTCTCAAATTTTACATTAATATCGCATCTAGTATCTTAGCCTTAAAATTTATATAAAATTTGCATTTGATTCCATAGAAAGAGGATACTTGACCTAATATAAAAACATTTTAATTTTATTTGTTCTGAAATAAAATTGATCTTTGTCAAAGATGGTAATGTTTATTGTGAAATTTCAAGTGTTCTCTGTAAGTTGCCCTGTTTTCATTCTCCAAACATTTGTGTAAACCAAGTTTGATAAATAGCACTTTGATGTCAGGAACTAGGTCTTTTATCTCTGGAATCCCAGCATTAAATATCTAACACCCAGTAGATGGTCGCTATTTATAGAAAAAAATGAATGAATGAACAGAAGTTCAGATTTTGAAATAATAGTGTTAAATGTTAGCATTGTTAAACGTTTTTAGTTATTTTTCTCCTAGAAAAAATATGACATAACATTGTGAAAGTCATGCATTTTTTTTTCACTTTTTTTTTTTTTTTTTTTTTTTTTTTTTAGCCCATGCACAAGCTGGGGAGAGGGGCAGAGGGAGAGAGAGAAAGAAATCTTAAGTAGGTTCCACGTTCAGTGCAGAGCCCGACACATGGCTGGATCCCACAACCCTGGGATCACGACCTGAGCTAAACTCAAGAGTCGGACGCTCAAGCAACTGAGCCACCCAGGCACCCCTGAAAGCCATGCACTTTTAAAAACCATTTTCTGGGGGGCATCTGGGTGGCTCAGTCAGTTGAGCGTTCAGCTGCGGCTCAGGTCATGATCTCACAGCTCGTGAGTTTGAGCCCCGCGTCAGGCTCTGTGCTGACAGCTCAGAGCCTGGAGCCTGCTTCGGAGTCTGTGTCTTCCTCTCTCTCTGCCCCTAACCCACTCGCATTCTGTCTCTGTCTCTCTCAAAAATAAATAAACATTAAAAAAAAAAAATTTCTGGGTTATACAATATAACAAAACTTGAAAATGAAAACTTTTATGGTTAAAACTATAAAATATACAGGAAATACCACATTGTAAGTATTCAGTGTAATGAATTTTCACACACTCAACAATTTCACACCAAAAACCAGAACCCCAGAAGTCCTTCCATGCTCCCTTTGGGTTACTGCAACCCTTTTTAACAGCATATATTCGTTCCACAAAATCATTTTACACTCGAGTACGATTTAAGACAAGTAACAAACTGATTGAATAGATTATTTTTTATTTTGTGACAAATTAAGTTAGTGATTTGGTGATCTTTACTAGTACCCAACATTACAAAATGGAACAAAGAAATAATTAATTTTAAGTACTAATTATTTTCAGTAGTTTGATTCCGTACTAACCAGGAAACGTAATTAAAATGATTTGTAATGCCCATACTCTTATATACTATTCAACCCAAAAATGATAATAATAAGCATTAAATAATAAACATTTTACCTTCTGCATTAAGTAATTAATAATGAGCAGTGAAGTCTTTTGAGCTTTTTATGCCTAATGTCAAATTACCCTGATTTTTGTTTGACCTTCTTTTATTTGTTTAGAGTAGTGGTTCTCAGTGGGGTAGCAACCTGATTTTGTCTTCCAGGAGACAGGCATTGGGCAGTATCTGGAGATATTTTGGGTTGTCATAACTGGAGGATGCTACTGACACCTAGTGGGTAAAGGCTTGGGTTGCTACTAAACTTAATTCACAGAACAACCCCACACCCCCTCAAAAAAAAAAGAATTATCTGGCCAAAACAGTAGTGCAGAAGTTGAGAGCAGTATTCTAAAGAATGAATGGGTTGTTTGTGTTTGATGTAGATTAGTTCAGTAGGGTATAGCACCATACTAAGTCGTCCGAGGTATTAGGAATTTAATTTCCCTAGGCATTAGTTCATCTTTCTGCATGGTTTATGCACCCCAGGCCACAAACAGATGTCTTGAACATGTTGCTACTGATTGTAAGAAGAATGACATGAGGCAATGTAGAAATGTAAATCCATCACCATTCTGGCAAGAGTCTCCAATCCAGCTCTCCAGTGACATTTTCTTGCCATCTATTGGGAGGTTAAACAGAATCTAGTTGCTGTCCACAAACATTTATGCACACCCACACACGTTTATCCCATTCATTTCTTCCAGTGATTATGGGAGGTTAGAAACACTGGAGTGCACATAAATGCCAGTGACAAAGTTGGGAATTAATGTCTGATAAAACTGGTTTTAGCGGCTGTGTTTTAGGGGGTAGTTTTGTTGTGCATTTCACCTTGTGAGCTTATTCTGGTCTCAACACTTACCTGCCCTGAGGAAAGAGAGTCACATTTGATTTGTTGTGCAAGGAAGAATTAATGGCAATATATATACCAATTCTGACTTTTTTTTTCTTTAAAACTACTACCTCAGAGAACAGCACAACAAAGCCAGATTTATATAGTTGGAACTCTGGCTTTGTTGTCTCTTACTGGCTGGGCCCAGGGACTGGCTCTTCCACACTCTTAGCCTCGTTTGTAGGTTGGTGCTACTGGTAACTGTCTCACAGCCTGACATAAGGAGGGATTGAAATTGTTAACTGTCAGAAGCAGCCCACAGTACCTGACACAGTGTAGGCCCCAGTAAGTGAAGGTAGAAGGTGCCTGGATTGTGCCGAGTTCTGTCGGATAAAATGTGGTACTTAGTCCCTTTCATCAAATAGTTTATCACACTCTATGCTAAGTCTTAAAATTTTGGGAGTTAATACGGTTAATTATTTTTAGTTTATGTAATGTTTAGTTTAAATAATAATAATGCTAATTAACATAAATGTCAATCGTATACTTGGAACAAAGTTTAAGTACTTTTTTTTCTACATTGCCTTTAATTTTTAGAGCACTTCACAAACTATGTAGAGAACGAGGTGGGCAGGGCCAGGGTGGAATCACAGAGACCAGTGTGAAGGTTGTGCAATAGTGAGCTAGGATGGGCACCCAGGTTAGGTTAGGGCAGAGGTGGTGGTGAGATTATTAAGACTGTACTCAATGGTTGAAATTTGATAAAATAAGTAATTTTCACTGTTGCATCAAGGATATTCCTAAGGGAAACTGGCATCTTTCTTTTTTTTAACAGCAAGTACTTGGCAGAGAATACGAAACCACTGTCTCCATTCTTGCCAAGACACCCAACAGTCCTACCCACCATTGCTTTTGCACCTTCGATGCTAACGTCAACACAATGAAACATTGAATTTCTAAATGTGCTGTTTCCACTAACCAGGCTCCATCCTCTCCCTCTTTGGCCGTAGATCCTAATTATCTCATGGCTAACGAACGCATGAACCTGATGAACATGGCCAAGCTGAGTATCAAGGGCTTGATTGAATCAGCTTTGAACCTGGGAAGAACTCTGGACTCAGACTATGCACCCCTCCAGCAGTTCTTCGTGGTGATGGAACATTGCCTGAAACACGGCTTGAAGGGTAGGCCATGGCCCCAGAATGCAAATGTGCACACAGCTATTTTCTAGCAATACGTGTTCAAGAAAAGTGTTCTTTCTGGAGCCAAAGAATAAGAGGCTTGAATTAATAATATTAATCTATTGGAACGCACCCTATAAGAGCACAGACAAGGAGACAGGGATGTGGTTGAATTAAAAGACATGCAGGGCTTAAATCCTTAAATGCTAGAGCTGGAAAGGACATTACGAGTATCTAGTCCAATACGGCAGTTCTGTTGGACAGGTGGAAACAGGCCTAGAATGGGAGGTAATTTGCCCAAGGTCACACAGTGAGTGGGGGCAGAGCAAGTGCTAGAATTCATATCTCCTGAGTCTTGCTTCTGTGTTCTTCCACTTGACCATAAGCTTTTGAGGGCAGAACCTGGTCTAGTTCACTTTGCTTCCTTCCTGCTCCCTCCCCAGTCGTTAATAGCCTGTTTCCAGGTTACATATTCTTTCCCATTGGACTCTTTTCTTCACTAATACCACACAGCTTTAAGTACTATATTGTTAAAGCCTTTTATTGTTATTATTATAGGTCTAGTTATAAATTCTTCCTGAAAGAGGAAGGACTGAGTCTTGGGGAGTGGGGGATTTTTGGTTTTTACAAAATGTTATCTGTTCTGAAAGCATGAATAATTTCAGAACTGTCTGATAATGCAGAAATTAATTCTCTGATAAAAAGGATTAAATAGATGAGAGAGAAGTGTGTATATGTGTTTGTGTGTGGAGGGCATGTTTATGTTGCAAGGGATATTAAAACATTGCTTTGTTTTTATCACCTTAGCTAAGAAAACTTTTCTTGGACAAAATAAATCCTTCTGGGGGCCTCTAGAACTGGTAGAAAAGCTTGTTCCAGAAGCTGCAGAGATAACAGCAAGTGTTAAAGATCTTCCAGGACTTAAGTAAGTTTAAGGTCCAGAATTCTGCTAGGAAAACATTAACCATTGCCTTCAAGTCTAAAGATAATGATGACCATAATCATTTATTTCATAACAGTCCAGAATGCATGCTGTTTTTATGAATATGTACTACTACAAGAGACTTGCTGATATAGAACATTAAGAGAAGTGTGTCTGTGAGGGATAATTACCACTGATTTAAAAGAGGTTGCATTCATATTAAAATGCCAAAATTTTTCTTATTTTGTAAAAAGTACTTGTGGGAATCAGTTAGAGTCTCAAGAAATCAGATCTTAGGAGGGAGGATGCTAGACCCAACTAAGAAAAAGAATGTGTTCAATGAAGTTTTAAGAGCCAAGATTAAAACCGTTGTCAAGTGGACCTCAGGAACTGACACTGGGAACCTGCCTCAGAACTCAAAAAGAGGACTGATCATTTTCCCAAATTAAACTGGTTTAACTTTAATCAGATAGAGGCCTAAATGGACTGTGTCCACATTGCGAGTATTTGGACACTTACATGATCCACACTAAGTTTATGAGGATTTACTGACGCTAATGTGATAGAACATTTTCATTTGGGCCTCCCAGAGGTTTTTATCTTCAAATTGTAGTCTCAGTAATTCATTCTTCACAAGAGCAGTTGTCCCAAACACACCCCTAGTCCCACCAGCCCACACAGAACTCCTCACATAGGAATGTGGGAGAATAGGTTGTAAAGAGCACCTCGGTGTGCATGTTATTACTGGGGACTATTAACAAGAGTAAGTGAATCTGTCCCACTATGGCCTCTATCTCTGCTACTTGTAGTTGTTGGATTCATGTGTTTCTGTAGGACACCAGTAGGCAGAGGAAGAGCCTGGCTTCGTTTGGCATTAATGCAAAAGAAACTCTCAGAATACATGAAAGCTTTGATCAATAAGAAGGAACTTCTCAGGTATGAACATCTTATTGAACTTTGTTCTTTTCTTGCTATGTTCTATATTTTATATGAGGTCAAATCATATAAATTTGCTGTTTCTGCAGATCAAAAACAGTTGTTTCATGACAATTTCACATAGTTCAACTAATACTTCCTCCCATACCTCACACACACATACCCAAGAATAGATGTTTATTACATGTGTTCAGTCTGTCACTGTGGCATATATATGGTCCTTTGTAGGGTAGGCTAAAACTTAATACCCCCAGAAAACAGGAAAGGCTTTTGACTCAACCTTAGCATTTACCCAGATGCAATAAGACAGGAAGTTGACATGTTACATTAAATTTAAAAACAGCACACAAAGTTCTAGATGGATTATAGACACAAATGGCAAAGAGGAAACAGTAAAAATTTTAGAAGACAATATAAGGTAGACAAAAATTTCTTAAACAAGACATAATTCTCCCTGTTAAAGAAAAAATGGATACATTGGTCTACATTAAAATGAAGAACTTCATTCATCAAAAGACACAAGATTAAAAGGCAATCCATAGAGTGTGAAAGGAGATATCTGTAACACATATATTGAATAAATGATATGAATCAGGGTATGTGAAGAGCTCCTTCAATCCAGTAAGAAAAAAGCAAGGGCGCCTGGGTGGCTCATTTGGTTAAGCCTCCAACTTCAGCTCAGGTCATGATCTCGCAGTTTGTGAGTGTGAGCCCTGCATCGGGCTCCGTGCTGACAGCTGAGAGGTTGGAGCCTGCTTCAAATTCTGTGTCTCCCTCTCTCTCTGCCCCTCCCCTATTCGTGCTCTGTCTCTCTCTCAAAAATAAACATTAAAAAAACTTCTTTTTTTTTTCAAAAAAGGATAGATGAGCAAATGTAAAAATGGGTAAAGAATTTGAACAGGCGTTTCTCAAGAGAAAATCAAAATGGCTAGTAAACATTAAAAAGAGGGGTGCCTGGCTGGCTCAGTGGGTAGAGCATGTGACTGACTCTTGACCTTAGGATCGTGAGTTCAGCCCCACATTGGACATAGAGATTACTTTAAAAAAATATAAATGTAAGGGCACCTGGGTGGCTCAGTGGGTTGAACATCCAACTCTTGATTTCAGCTCATGTCACAGTCTCATGATTCATAGGATTGAGCCCCACATGCTTGCAGCACAGAGCCTGCTTGGGACTCACTCTCTCTCTCTCTCTCTCTCTCTCTCAAAAAAAACTTAAAAAAAAAAAAAAAAAATATATATATATATATATATATATATATATATACATAAGTTCACTAGCCATCATGTAAATGCAAATTAGAACAACAATGTGATACACACCCACCTACAAATAAAGCAGATCTCCGAGGCAAATTTTTAAAAAACAATTTTTTAAAGATGCATTAAAGATGGAAAAATCATCCCTTGCATCTCAAATACAAATATGTGGGGAAAGTATAAATAATCACTTCAGTGAAACTACCATTCTGGTCACTTCTCTTTCAGCTAGACTGTCTATTATCTAGAGTCTATTCATGCACCTATTATCTAAAATAAAGTATTCAGACCATCCCCCCCCCTTTTTTAACCTTTTCTCTATTATCATAGTACCCATATTCAACTATGAGGCCAGCATTTTCTGCTTGTCTCGTGATTACATCATTGGATTCTTGAGGTTTTGTTACAACAGAGCATTCTGTGGATTTCTCTTACAGCGAATTCTATGAACCCAACGCCCTCATGATGGAAGAAGAAGGAGCCATAATTGCTGGTCTCTTGGTGGGTCTCAACGTCATTGATGCCAATTTCTGTATGAAAGGAGAAGACTTGGACTCTCAGGTATGCACAATGTGCTCAGTTACGAAGTGCATCACTCTTGAGTTTTGTTAGCTCAGAATTTGGGTTGATCAGATTACACCAACCAAATTAAGAGAAATTCTGTGAGTCATGAATAGTATTTTTAAAAATTTTGATGTGAATATAAGCAATTACTTTGTTTTTTCTTCTAATTTGACTCATTTATGTATTATGAGTGTTTTTCAACTTTTCTCTTGACTGTGACCCCTGTTTAAAATATCTTGTACAGACTGGTGCACCTGGGTGACTTAGTCAGTTGAGCGTCCAACTCTTGGTTTTGGCTCAGGTCACAATCTAACGGTTTGTGAGTGCAAGCCCCGCATGGGGCTCTGTGCTGACAGCTCAGAGCCTGGAGCCTGCTTCAGATTCTGTGTCTCCCTCTCATCTTGCTCCTCTCCTGCTCACACTGTGTCTCTGTCTCTCTCAAAAATAAATAAACATTAAAAATTTTTAAAAATAAAAATAAAAAAAGAATACAGACTGAAGCCAAACTGTTTAGGTTCAGATTCTGCTTCTTTATTTTCTAGCTGAATAAATTTTGTAGTTTCTTGTTGCTTCACATTTCTTAGCTGAAATACAGGGATTTAAAAAAGAGTATCTATATCTATGTCTTATAGTTATTGTGTGGAATAAAAGAATTAGTAATGTAATTCACCTAGTACAGGGCCTGGCACATATTAATTGCTTACTAAATAAAGCTGTTGCTTTCATTCTGACTCGTTCTCACCCCTTCTCTATGAAATACTACAGCAAATTTCTGTTACATTTTACTCTAAGAAAATGGAAAAGGAAATATGATATTTTGACCTGTATTAAAAAAATAAGTAAACTGAATAATGACATGGCAGTCCTAAAAAATTTAGACATAATGTATCAATGAAAGTTTGGAAGAATAGATATCAAATTGTTACAGTGGTCCTATCTGGGTGGTTGGGACTATGGGTGTTTTGTATTACATCCTTTTATTTATCCATATTTTCCAAAACTTCTTTAAGGAACTGTGCATTCTCTTTGTAATTATCATTTTTAAACTATTATTCCTGTAAGTGAATAGGGATTCAGTAGCAAAATACTTGAAAGACACAAAAGAGAAAGAAACTTTAAACCTTAAATTTATATTAAGCATTCTCTTGACTTTCTTGTTAAAATCTTCTGTTGACTTGCATGATGTGGTCTTCTGGTCCTATAAAAGTAAAACATTACATTTTCATCAAAATTCCTAATAACTGTCATGACTTCATTGCTGTTCTGAGTGCCCAGAAAGAGATAATTGTATTATGCCTCGGAAAAAGTATCTAATTTTATGTTAAATTCTGAAAATTCTCTTTGTAGGTTGGAGTTATAGATTTTTCAATGTATCTCAAGGATGGGAACAGCAGTAAAGGTAGTGAAGGGTATGTACAAAGAAAATTAAATTTATTTTCTCTTTAATGTTCTTCGATAGCATTTAATGTTTACAGCAGTAGTGCTTTAACACACTTGCTGGAAGAATTTCCGATGATATAGCTTTAATAGAATCTTGCCAAAAGCATCTGACTATTGTGCATGCTAAGCCCTAAAAGGGTTTTGGTTAAGTGGTTTTCTACTGTGTGGTTCCGGGGCTAACAAAATAAAATAAAAAGGTTTATAAAAGGAATCCCTTGCTCCTTCTCTTGAAGTAGTGTTTGAAAAAGTGGCCTTCTTGATCAGAAAATTGCATTCTCCATTTCTTAAAATTTGAAATATTAAACATACGATATGGGGTTATGTACAATGTTAACATTCAGGGTAATGAGGTGAAGAATAAACGCAAACTCAGCACTGCTTTTACATCTCTTGTAAATGTAAAATTACTTCAGAATATCCACATGGCCCTTAGAAATTAGACCTCAGAGGGGCGCCTGGGTGACTCAGGCGGTTAAGCACCCGACTCTTGATCCCCACTCAGGTCTTGATCTCACAGGAGAGTCGTTGTTATAAGTAATACCAGCAAAGCTAAAAAGGCTACCAGTTGTGAGATGAAAATTTTTATTTTTTAAATGCCTCTGATAAATTATAGTGTTATACCTATAACCTGAGTTATTAAGGGATTTAAGCTATAGCAAAGGTTTTATTAATATGGAGAATTTTTTTGTTTCATTTTTAAATCTCTGAGTCTTTCTTGTTTGAGGGTATTATACATCAGGTCTGTCTTCTGGTTTCTGTGCTACAATTTTCTTTTCTCTGTGATATGAAAAGATTAATGGAGGGAGGATCTTGGTGTTTCTAATGGAGTTTATTTTATTTCTGTTTTTTTCCTCCAACTCTCCCCTCCCATCCCAGAGATGGCCAAATTACTGCAATTCTGGATCAGAAGAACTATGTAGAGGAACTCAACAGACATCTAAAGTAAAGAATGAATCAATACTTTTACTTTACTGGGGATTTTGTTGCAAAGGAAGGAAAGAGTAAACTGATGAGCCATGTGATAAATTCAGACAATACTCGATAAAAATAAATTGAATTCCTGCTTACCAGGCACTGAGCTAGGCACTAAATAAATGACATTTAACTGTTTGGGTGACCTTTAGTGAAAGGCAATTTAAGATTAGTATGTAATTATAACTCTAGTGATTGACTATGTTCAGTTAAAAATTCTTAACCATGTGACATACCCAGCTGAAACTAGCAGCCTTCTTGGTTCAGTAGATCCAGCCACATATTTCAAGAGTGATCTTGGGTAATCCACTCATTGCCTTGGGACCTTTTGATTAATCTTGTTGGTCCCTTGGATTTGTCATTTATACATTGAATTGATAGTATTAGTTTACCCTCTCTTTGCCATCACTACCATTAATTTCCCAAATACTAAGTATTTTTCAGAACTTCCGGAACATGAAACCATCTCCTCTTTCGTGAGGAGAGCGATCCAAATTCTGTTGGTGTTCTCAAGTACACTGATGTTCTTGTTATGCTAAAGACTGTTGAATAATTCAGAAAAATTGATCTCTCCATCCATTAACTATTATCTTGCTTACAATTCTTTTAAAAAGATAACAATTTTAATAAAGTAAGACCTATTATATGATTATACCAGTATCAGTATAAATTTTGAGTAGTCTTGGTTCCAGCTAGAAAATTCAAGAGCAGTTTAAGTATATTTTCTCTGGAGACCAAGAACTAATAATGACTACAGTGAATTAATGGAGATATTAGTCAAGCAGAAGTATGCTTACATTTGATAGTGAAATAGAAGCATGACAATTATTTACTCTTTCATGCGTCAGCTTCGTTATCTGTCTTTGGGGATACCTAATGCATAGGGTTGTTGAAAGGAGTAAATGAAATAATGTAAATAAAATAATTTAGAAAAGTGCTCAGTGTATGGCAAGCACTTAATTCATGTAGTTTATTATTATATACTGTGCCGTGCATCAGCTCCTTAATTTCATCCAACAAGTACTTCTTAAATACAAGCTTCAGTGGCCAGGGTGTAACAGTTAAGACACACAGCCACTTGTAAACTGTCTTAGAACCTGCAATTCTATCACGAATTGTGGACTTTAGACAATGAATGATAAATGTGATGAGTGTTTAAATGGAAAGTACAGGATATTCTGTTTTTCAAGAGAAACCATTATGTTTTTTTTTTTCCTTTCTTGACAGTGCTACTGTAAACAACCTTCAGGCAAAAGTGGATGCATTAGAAAAATCCAACACTAAACTGACAGAGGAGGTAAGTGTTTTGGAAACACTTTGATTGACATAGAATTTAATAATGTGCACTAGTGGAACCAGTCATTTCTATGGAACTTTGAAAATAAAGGACTTGGCTTTTTCAGATAATGTCTGTAATAGGACATAATCCCTTGTTCTGACTGAGAATGGCCAGCTGGCTTATCTCAGGGGTGTCTGTTATCCAATTGGACTATGAAGGTGTAGAACCTGGGCCCGTCAGATATCTTGCTTTCTTTTGCATGAATGTTTTGTCTGGGCTAGCCTAGAGTTAACCTTTAGCATATAGCTTGATGTTCGTTTGTTCACTCACAAACATTTGGTACTGCTTACGTGCTAGAGCTAGAGAGAGATTTATGTGTGCATTGGTTGATGTGTGCCAGATTGGCAAGCTCCCACCCTCAAGGATCTCATTTTCTCCTTGGGGTGGTAGGGCAGATAATATAAAGAGCTCTGGTCAGAACACCAGCATTCCCTGCTTGTATGTCACGCTGCTTATGAGTCATGTGCTTCTGAGCAAGTAAGTCACTTGACCTCCAGGAGGCCCCATCCCTCACTGGCAGATGAGGGTATTTATACTTCCCCTTTCAGCCTCACTGTTGCTTTGAAGATCACAGGAGAATATATATGTGAAAATCCTTAGGAAAGTCCCCAAAATAAGAATAAATATTAACCTCATTTTCGCTTCTGATTAATAAAGAAATTTTTTAACTTGCCAGCGGCTAAACCACATTTTTTTTTCTTCAATAGCATTAGACGTTTCTATGAAAAATGTTACATAAAATTTTCTGGTGACAAAGACTTTCTCTTATGTATTTCTGATTATAACTACCCTGTTATATACTGTGAGATAGATTTGGTCTAAATAAAACCCAAGTTCAAGCACTGGTCAGGAAGATGCTGTTTAAACATTTTCCTTCAGAACATTTTCATTGTTACAACTTTCAAACACCTTCCTTATTTCTCAGCCTTGTGGGCTTCACTTTTGGATATAGATTCTTAAATTATATTAAAACTTAATGGAAACGGTCCTTAGAATTTTACTCTACAAAGCTTTTTTTTTTTTTTTTTTTTTAATGTTTATTTATTTTTGAGAGAGTGAGAGAGAATGCGCACACGCCAGCAGGAGACGGGCAGAGAAAGAGGGGGACAGAGGATCCGAAGCGGGCTGTGTGTGGACAGCAGAGAGTAAAGAGCGTGATGTGGGGCTCCATCTCATGAACTGTGAGATCATGACCTGAGCCCAAGCTGGAGGCTTAACTGACTGAGCCACCTAGGTGCCCCTCTACAAAGATTCTGAAATACTCTGCATAGAAATTTTCTGCCGTGTTTCTGCTGCTCCTCTGTTGAGGCAATAAGGCCCAACAGTGAAGCATGGTCTCTAGAGCTGGGCTACGTGGATTCATGTCCCAGCTCTGGCACTTGCTAACTTTCTAATCCTGGCCAATAACTTAAGCCTCTATTTCTTGATCTATTTCTCTGTAAAATGGGGATGATAAAATAATAGTAAGGTTTTTGTGTGAATTAAGTGGTAATACATGAAGGCCTAGACCAGTGTCTGACACATCATAAGCACCCAGTAAATATAGTTATTAATTTTATTCCCTCAGTCACAAGACTTGTCCTTCTGACCTAGATTTATTTTATTAGCAATACTAATTTATTCATTCATGTACTTATTTTACCAGTAACATTTATTTTATTGAAACCTTGGATTTGTAGAGATAGGTAAGCACTGTGTATAGGCTTTATAAAGAATAGAAAAGGCAAATCAGATCTGTTTCTTCCATATGTCTCATTTCTTTTCTATATATCTATATCTGGATGTCTTTTCCACCCAGATCTCTTTTCCATATATTTTGGATTTAAGAGGGCCAGTAAAAAAACAAAAACAAAAAAACAAAACAAAAAAAAACCCTCTTTTCTTTTCCTGAATGAATCAGTGTGATAAAGTGAGAAGTTATAAACAGATGATGATATAAAAATATCCACTTTATTATTGATAAAGCTGAATTAGAAGGCCCACTTGGAGATACAGACATAGTTTCCTAAAACTTTCTCTGATGTTAAAATCTTGGAAGAACCCATTTGAGGGTGTCTTTGGATCTAGAAAGCAGACCCACTTGTCCAGAGTTAACTTTTTTATGCACCGTGAGGCCCATGGAGCAGAGGGAAAAATGGGCTTCCAGACCCATCTCTAGAAAGCAGCCTGAGCCCAGGTTCCTCTGTACTTAACGCACTAGAACCAGAACTAAGCAGAACCTATGCTCACTGCTCATGAGGAGATCCCCTCCTGTTGGAATGGGGATATAAATGTTTCCCCTTAGCAGTGTACTGCTAATAACATTACCTTACCTATTTAGGTGCGGAAATAAAAAAGTCTCTTTGATACTTAATGGTATCTTTTAGAGCGAGGACTTAGTTCATTTTTTTACTCTTAAAAATCATCTATCAAAGTTCTTATGTATCATTTGTAAGATGAATCCCAAGGCATGAGGTGACTTCTTTTTTTATATAATGTTTATTTATTTATTGGAGAGAGAGAGCATGCATGCATGCATACTTGCGTGTGTGTGAGCAGGGGAGGGGCAGAGAGAGAGAATCCCAAGAATGTTCCACGGTGTCAGCACAGAGCCCGCGCAGGGGTCCATCTCACGAACCGTGAGATCGTGACCTGAGCCAAAATCAAGAGTCCAACAGTTAACCACCTGACATACCCAGGTGCCCCAAGGTGACCTCTTTATTAAACATTTTAGAAATAGGTATTATAACAAAATATAAGTTACCCATGAGAATACCCTTGAGGTAAACAATCTTAAGTTAACATTTTGGTCCTGAAAAAGAGTTTACACAAAAAGCAACAGTAGATATTTTTTATTTTTACCTAACCTAGTTTAAAAATATTTTTCCTAACTTCCCACACCATGAGAACATTTTTATGCAGCCATAGATAACTTTATTTCCTTCTAAGAACATTCAAGCCTGAAAATGATGTCCTAGCAGATCATGAATTATCTTATCCTCTGTTAAAAAAGAAAAATAAAAGATTACCTTTTAAATTTTTTCAACAGCTTGCAGTTGCAAACAACAGGATTATTACCTTGCAAGAAGAAATGGAACGAGTTAAAGAGGAAAGCTCCTACATATTGGAATCCAATCGGAAGGTTAACCTTAGTGGATTTATAAAACATTCCTAGAGATGTGTTAACGTGTTAGCGGGGCGGTGGGGAGGGCCTCTACTCTAGAGGACTGTTTGGAAGTAGCAAACATATAGCTACTTGACATATAGCATGCTGTTTTTACTAAGACTCCATGTAGAATCGAGTGAATAATGGAGGTTATGCCAGGGTGAGGCCCCTTCTCCTACAGATGCTCCTTGGCTTCTGTGCCACCTACATCTGTTTAAAGATTCCAAGAACAGGTCTCATTCAATTTCTTGTTGTTTTGTACTAATGATTTGCACTGTAGTTCAGGGTTATATTCATTCTATTAAATATATCATTGTTTTTAGTCCATGGTACTATTTTGTAAGAAGTGTTTATCTGGTACCACTGGGAGTTACCATGTACATGAGTTTACCAGATAACTTAACCCCTTAAAGTATCAAACTTTTTATATATGTCTATACAGATTTTTTTGCAAACCTTTTATGTACTACACAATTCTAAGCAGTCTTAGATAGAGGACATGATTTAACACATTTAGCCCTTTGTGATGACTGAAAATCATAATTACCAACAGTGGCAATTCTGTACTAAATTACAGTGATGCTACCGTAGGGACTGTTGGAACTGATAGAGCTTCTAGCACCTATACTTAAATGTTTCCAGGTTGCTCTGGGTGCTTTTTCTCTGCTATTATGATGTCACTGGCATCTGTTGCTTCTCCCTGAAAGTATTAGTGTCTCCCCACTCCCTTTTATCTTCATACTTCTAACCTTCTGTGACCTAAGAATCCAAATATCCATAGTTATTAAAATTATTTCTAAAAAGGAAGCAACTAGGCTCTGAGTGGGGATGAAGTCGTTTGCTGTGAGTAATGCGTTTGGCTTTAGTGTGTGGACTTTGTGAAAACAACTGTGATTTCTCAGAACAGAATTTTTTATTTACTAAGCTTCTTCAATCTCTTTGTTGTCTTCATTCATTGTTACACCTGTTTAACCACATATAATCATTTTTCCTTACTAAACAGCAGTACTAGTGTCAGCTAACGCTGTACAGGGTTGTTTTTTTTTTTTAATCCTTAAATATATTTACTATTTCATGTATCTCTTCAAGGGTCCTAAGCAGGACAGAACTTCAGATGGGCAAGCACTGAGTGAAGCCAGAAAGCATTTAAAGGAGGAGACACAATTGCGACTGGTAAACTTCACTTATGTTCTAGTAGTTCAGAAACCCATTAAACATAAAGGCCCACTTAGAGAGGTTTGACCTTACAGACCAGGGTCAGGAACATTAATAGTGACCTAACAGATTTTTGTAGATCCTAAAAAACTGTTTCTCACTCTTCTTTTTTCTTTTTTTAATTTTGAGTATGTTTATCGTGAATATGGTTCTACATAAAGGCAAGTTTTCATATGGTTGATTTTTACCTTCACTGGGCATTAGTTGTATAAAACACTCTTAACCAAGGATATTACCTTCTTCCATAGGAAGGGCTAGCTACTAATTGATTAATACAGTACATATTAGAAAACCATAGGAAATTTTGGGGGCGCCTGGGTGGCTCAGTCAGTTAAGCATCTAGCCCCGGCTCAGGTCATGATCTTGGGGTTTGTGGATTTGAGCCCCGCCTTGGGTTCTGTGCTGACAGCTCAGAGCCTGGAGCCTACTTTGGATTCTGTGTCTCCCTCTCTCTCTGCCCCTCCCCTACTCACGTCTCTCTCTTTCTCTCTCCCTCTCTCCCTCTCTCTCTCTCTCTCTCTCTCTCTCAAAAATAAATAAACATTTAAAAAATTAAATGAAAAAATAAGATATTTAAAAATGGTAGGAAATTTTTAATTATCTGACTCAATTAAAATGACATCTAGAAAACCCTCTTAGCTAAGTCTTAGCGTGGATTTTTTCATATCATATTTGCTAATGAGAATATTGTTCATACAGAGCTCTTCTGTGACTCTTATAATGATACTTTAATTAGTTGTTTCTATGACTTTTTTTTAATTAATTTTTTTATTTGAGTGTAGGTCACACACAGTGTTACATTAGTTTCAGGTGTATGTTTCTCACTTTTTTTTTTAATGTTTATTTTTGAGAGAGAGAGACAGACAGACAGACAGACACAGAGCATGGGTGGGTGAGGGGCAGAGAGAAAGAAGGAGACACAGAATCTGAAGCAGGCTCCAGGCTCTGAGCCATCAGCACAGAGCCCAACGCGGAGCTCGAACTCACAAACTGTGAGATCATGACCTGAGCTGAAGTCAGACACTTAACCAACTGAGCCACCCAGAGCCCCGTTTCTCACTCTTTTTGAACCCATATTCCCTATAATGCTTTCTCAGTCCATTTTCTGAGACAGCTTTTGTAGTTTTATAGTTTCTGTTACAAGAACATTAGGTATATGGGACCTACTTTTTTAAACTTTATGATCCAAACCCCTGTGAAGATTCTGATTTGTCTCCTTAGAGGGTGTGTGTGTGTGTGTGCATAAATGTATAATAATGAATAATACTCTTGTAATAGATTTTATATAAGTATTAGTATATCAATACACCCCTTATTATACTAATAAGTATTAGTATATTAATATTAGTATATTAATATTAATATATCAATGGTATTGATATATTAACTTCTGCAATTTTGATAATATGACAGACAAAAGGATCTCCCCCCACCAATAGTGTTTCTGAAAATAGGGAAAAGCCTGCAAATAAAGGTGACCTGCTTTGTACTAAAAATTATCACCAACTAACAGTGTAAGAATAGAATTTCAGGAGTTCTGAGAAAACAGCAATATAATCTTAGTATCCTTGAAATGACTATCATTTTCCTTCTACGTGTTTATGGATTAGATCTCAAAACACTTTCTATGAGGAAGATTCTAGAAATAATATATGTCAGCATTTTAAGAAGCAGTCTCATTTAATCATGCTACCCATGCACAGAGAAGTACCTCAGATGGCACATCAAAATCAAAATCTTACACAAAATTTTCCACATTCCTTATGTCACAATAAGATATATGTTTGTTAAAAAAGAAAAGAAACCAAGCAAGTAGGTCCTAGATATGCCCAAGGCACAGCATGGATGCAGAAGAACCTCAGGTCTTTGTATCTTTGATCATCCAAATAATGTTGCACTAATAATGGTTGAAACAAAAATGGGTTTCATGTTAAGTGAATATAAAAATTCAGTTAGCCATATCGATCATTCCCGTTATTGAGATGTTTATGCTGGGGACCTAAAGTATCTTTTGGGTTTCTTGAGCTCTTAAGTATGTCAGTAACATCCACATTGAAGAGAACTGCATCTGTTTCATTTTATGGTAGCTACTGTAGCACTGTATATACATTTCCATAATAGGACATGACATCCCTTCTCTTACTATCACGGAGTGTCTCAAGTATGTGCATATTTTACACAGATTAAATAGCAGTATCTTGACCTACCAAGTTTTTCAGATTTGTAAATTATTGAGTAAATATTTTTGTGATGATCCTAATTATTGTTGTTAATGTCTCTGCATTGAATGATAACTTGTAGCTATTTTGCCAAAATATTCAGACCTGAGAGTTCACACCTTTTCCTTTGGAATTGCAGAGTTTGAACTTAGTTGATGAAAGAGAATAAGCAGTTTATTTACCTTTGGGGGCAGGATGTTGAAAAAGAACTGGAGATCCAGATCAGCATGCGACAGGAGATGGAATTGGCTATGAAGATGCTGGAGAAGGATGTCTGTGAGAAGCAGGACGCCCTTGTGTCTCTGCGACAGCAGCTGGATGATCTCAGGGCTCTCAAGCATGAACTTGCCTTTAAGCTGCAGGTAGGGGGAATAAGAGGAATAGGCTCACTGGCTCTCCAAGATCCCTGGGCTTCCCAGAGTCGCATCTCATTTTGAGGCTAGCTGCCAATAAACCACTGTGGGAATCAGACCATTGCAGGGTCCCGTGTTGCTGTTCTGGAAAGCCATGGTCACTTTTCAGATTGTAATGGGAAAGGGGGTCTGTTACATCCATAAGATAATTTCTACTCTCCAGCCTAACCTGCCAACTGAGTTCTGTATTCCATTAGCTTTTATACTGAAATGTGATAAATTGATGAACCTTCTGATGTTCATTTTTGTGGCAAAGATGCTTACAGCAATATTAATTTTAAACATTGCTTTTTGTTTCTTCTCCATCAGGAAATTAACTGGTATACAAATATATGAGCATTTCTATTTCTCTATTTCCCACTTACTCGTAAGGTTCAAGAGGCATGTGTGATTTATTTCAGGACTTTATGTTATATGTACATCACTCATACTTCTTTTCCGTAACAGAGTTCAGACTTAGGAGTGAAACAGAAAAGTGAATTAAACAGTCGCTTGGAAGAGAAAACTAATCAGATGGCTGCTACCATCAAACAACTCGAACAAAGGTAAAAGTGCTGTTTCTTTAGTGAAACACTTGGGGCTTTTAGTGCTGGAAGTAAGAGAAGTGTGCTCTGCATTTGGCAAACAAAGTGTATGAGATTCTCCCAACTTAACACCAGGCATGCTGGTAGAAAGCCAGTTAAATTTTGTGTTTCTCTAAGATGTCACTGAAAACATTTTTAAGAAACATATCAGCCTCTTGTGACTGTTTTGAACAGCAGAACAGTAACCCTCTTCCATAATCCCATTTCAGTGTCATGTTGGAGGAGAGATAACCTGTGAGGATGAAAGCACTTTTAAATATGTTTACAGTTGTTATTTTCTTCTTCATCATTGAAGTCTCGGAATGCGTTGGTGCTAGTGATGTCAGGGGTACTGAGGGCCCTTCTAATGCTTTAGCTCCTTTCTCTCCTCCCCACCATCTCCCTCTTGTCTCTCCTTTCTTCTGAGCGGTTCTGTGTGCCCACTGTCACCCCTGCCCGCTATCTTAAATTTGTCTGTCTCCAGCTCTGTCCCCTCTGGAGACCAGTCTTGGGTTTTCGTCTTCTGACTGTTTCAACTGGTACCTACAATTCAGTCTGCCCGAAACACGTCCTCTTGTGAAGGAGTTGTGGCACCCACGGTCATTCTGTGTTGCCAGCCCGTGATACCACCTTTAACACCCACTGGTCACCCTTCTTTTACTTGAGCAAAACTACACAGTTGCTGGTCCCTGCACATGCTTCCACTTTCCCCATCCATTCCTTCCCTAGTGGACCCACCAACTAGAAATGCCCTTCCTCTTCCCACTCCCTTGTTCTTGACATACATTTTTTACATTCAGACTCAAATGCCATCTCTCCAAAGCTTCCTCTGATACTTCTCTGATAACAGTAGTCTACCCATTGACCCTTGTTGGAATTCCCAGAGCCTTATATCCATACCTGCCCATAATGCTTACTTCTCACTTTCTGCCTCACGTTACAGCCTTAGTGTGTGTGTGTGTGTGTGTGTGTGTACCTTCTGATGAGAGTGTGAGTTCTCAGGGTTAGTTAATGAATTCTTTAAGTTCCCTCGTTGGATCTGCCTCAGTGCCATGAAACATGCGAGATGTTCGCTTAGCCCCTGCGTGAATGAAAGGATGAATGGGTTACTTCTTTTATTCAGATGATGCTTGACCAGGGGGTGGTCTTAAATGGCACTGCATATTCATGGTAACTCACAAGTTAATTGCAAATGAGCGAATAAGTTTGAAACTTCTGGTTTGACTGGTTTTTAATAAAAGAGTATCAGGTCTAACTAGGACATTCTCTAAGTGCTTGCTCATGAGCACTTACATGTTTATGATTTAACAGATTAATTTTGGTGTTCATAAGTTGTATTTTTGAAATGTTGTGCAAATTATTTTTTGATAGTTTTTTGACGTGGCACTTAAAGTAGACAGAACTAAAACAATGACTTCCTTCTTCATATATTAAGCTGACTTTTTCTCTTGTTATTTTTGTCTTTCCCGTTTATTCATTTTCTCATTCCCCTTTCACTCCATTTTTATTTTTATCTTACTAATTTAGTGAAAAGGATTTGGTGAAACAGGCAAAGACCTTAAATAGTGCAGCGAATAAACTGATCCCCAAACATCATTAGGCACTTTGCAAGTGGTCACCTCACAAGTCTGACGTACAAGTTAATTGTAAAGAAAGAAATCTGGAAGTTACTACATTTAGGCTCTGATTCTACATAAAATGTCACCAAAAATTGACTTTGAATTTGTTGGGACTTTAAAAAAAAAAAGAAAGGAAAAAAAACCAGTTTGATATATAGGCTGTGGGTTTTTTTCTTCTTTATTTTCTCCCCAGAGTTAGAAACCTTAGTATAAGTTCTCAATTAATTGCCAAATAAACTTTGAGAAATTACTTCTGAGTTGACCGATAAACACACCATTTAAAAAAAACACACACAAGAAAAGCCTAGGGAATTAATTAAAACCCAGTGTGCAGATTTTATTGATGCCTTTACAAGCAGTCCCTGACCATGTCAGATTCTAGGTGCATTGTGTGTACCAGCAAGCCTGCTCGGCCACTGCGACGTAGTGAACAGGAGGTGACAGCGTATGGACTAGCACTCTCCTAAAATAGCTCTGTGTCTCCTAGGCCCTGGCCCCTTTCCACTTCTGTTGTGTAGGTTTACTCCCCAAGCCACGGATAAGTACTTAGCATCTCACTACAGTTCTATTCTCAGTAACCAAGATTGCTTGCAACTTTTTTGCCTTAGTGACTTTGGGGGGGGAGGGGGTGGGAAACCCGCATCATTACATTTCTTTAAAGTACATAGAGATAAAGGTAGTGATTAGGTAACTTATGATAACGTAATAATGTGGAAGCTTGGAAAACCCTCCTAATATTTGTCATCTTCTACCTCTGCCATTTTCCTGCAGTGCCACTTCCTATTTAGGTAGCTCAGAGAGAACAATTTTAATGAAAAACTCGTCTATTAAAAAAAACAAAACAAAAAAAACACAAAAAAAAACCACTACACAATTTTCAAATCTATCTTGCTTTTCCTTTTGAAGCAAAGACAACAAGGTATAGACATGAGTGATGGTTCCCCACCTGTCATTCCTTGCTGGAAACATTGACTTAAGAGCTTCTGTTACTTTCTGTTCAGATGGGGATTTGCTAGTCTCTAGGAAACTAACTATCTAATTTTATTAGAAAACCATCTCAAGGTAGGAAATAGATACATAATAAACTCTTTATTATTATTTAGTCTAAAAACAAACATTCCCAGTAGATAACCACAAGAGTGATTAATTAGCAGGGCTTCTTTTTCTAAGTGACCCCAGATCTACCCCTTTCTAGGCTTTGCATTGTAAATAAGCCTATAAATACTTGGATTTTTTTTTTTTTTAATGACTTTTGATATGGGGGAACAGGCTGTACATAAGCCTTCATTCCTTCAAAAAGTCTTGACAAAAAAATGTTTTTTTCTCATTTTGGTATGATTTGCAGCATTTCAGCTGCTTAGGTGGGAACAAAGATAACCCCCCTTTGCTTCCAGCTTTTGAAACTCTTTACCTTCTTCATGGAAAAACCAGAATTAAGAGAGTAAGATAGATTTCACTTGTGCTTCTATAGGTCCTTACAGACTTGAACCAAAGTCAAGTCAAAGAGCATATGACTAACCTCATGGAATATCCTGTGCTCTTGAACTTATTTTAGTTCTTATAATTTTGCACCTGTTCTTATCTTCATCAACCTTTTGTGGTGATGAATTGCCTTTTCTATGAGCATTTGGGAGGAGTGCTCAAACACTAAAATAAAACATTTTAAAGACTACAGATAGCATGCTTTCAAATTCTATTATATAGAGCCCCAGAGGTTTCACCTTTTAGAACATGCTTCTTTATAGGTGCAAAGTTATGGGATATATAGAAGAAAACATTCATTAGAATTCTCCAGAGAATACGATCAGGAATCTTACGTAGGCCCGGTGCTGAGTTGTTTGTCCACTTAGTCACACACAACCTGGTGGGAATGGAAAAGGAAAGAGATGGCCAAACTCTGGCAAAGGCTTTTCCTTATAGAAACACCCGAAAAGCCTTGGTAAGGGTTAATGTGTAATGTCCGTGATTTAATATAATTTGTGGTTTAGGGAAAGGACCAGGAACATGTTCTAATTCCACATATAATAAGGTAGTTGCCCATTTGCAAGTTCCAGTTATGTGTGTAAAGCAGAAATATGAAGTACCAAACCTATTAGGAAATAAACACAAACAAAAGGTGGATTTGACTTTAATTACTGTGTACTTGAGGTTGGCTTTGGATATGGATTTTCTAAAAAGTGATGTTTTATTGTTTATCATCTAATGGCTGTAAACTGTAGTACTAGAATAAAAAAAATTGGAAAATCAACTTTTCCTCTGCCTGGTTCGCCTTCATCTTACTTTTCGTTGGAATTTGTTTCTTCTCCATCTTTTTTCCCTCATATAATTTCTTCCCCTGTGTCCTGCAAAGCTTTTTGTCCCCCCCACCCCACCCCACCCCGCCACGCCACGTCTCTCCATGCCTTCTTCCTTGGGTTGCTTTATTTTGTGTTGTAAACTTGGTCTTCCTCCCCACCATGGCTTTTGTTTTTTATCACAAGTTCATGTGGCTCACATCCAGATTGCGCCAGGCTGAGCGAGACCGCCAGTCTGCTGAGTTGGACAACCGGCTGTTCAAGCAGGACTTCGGAGACAAGATAAACAGTCTGCAGCTGGAAGTGGAGGAGCTCACCAGGCAGCGGTGAAGAGAGGGCAGCAGGAGCTGACAGGGTGGTCGTGGGTAATTCTAAGGCTAGCCGCAGATTAGGCGGTCCCAGGATCCAGCCTCCTCTGTTCTGTCTTTGTAATGTCCTTTCTCTGGAATTAGATTCAGAAAGCTTCACCTGTATCAACATTTCCAAATCTTGTCAACATGCTTTGCAACCAAAGAATTAGGAAATTAGAATTCAAGGTCCCAAATAAATAGAAAGAAGTAAGAGAATTAATAGCCAACCTAACACTAATAATGGTATTTCCTAAATTTTTACTGTGTGCAGAAACTTCACAAAGTACTTCACAGGCTTTCTGTCCTAACATCTTCCCATCAACCCTATTAGTAGTTGACTATATTACCCCCCCCATTTTCAGATGAAATTAAAGCTTAGATGGGTTCAGTTTGTCCAGATTGACACAGTGCAGCTAGTCAGTGGCAGCATTCTCAAAGCCTGTCTCTCTCTTGACTCCCAAGTCCTTAACAACTCTTCCATATTATCTGTCAAATGAGACTCAATTCTCTGCAGAAGCCACTGACTTCAAACAAAGAGAACTTTGTTGTTAGATATAAAAGCACACGGCTACTAAGGACATTAGTGGCTGATGATGTAACTGGGCATTGAACACATAACTGTAAAGAGAGACCAGCTAATTAAAACGAAATGGGACTACAGTGTTAGTGCTTTCATATTGTTTCTTGTTGAAAATTGGTAAATACTGTCTTTCATTATAGCAAATCCTACTAATTGCCATTCAGTTGACTACAACTCTTTATTAACAGTTAATATTAGGAGCGCCTGGGTGGCTCAGTCGGTTAAGTGGCCGACTTCAGCTCAGGTCATGATCTCATGGTTCATGGGTTCGAGCCCCGCATTGGGCTCTGTGCTGACAGGTCAGAGCCTGGAGCCTGCTTCGGATTCTGTGTCTCCCTCTCTCTCTCTCTGCCCCTCTGCCACTGGTGCTCTGTTTCTCTCTGTCTCTCAAAAATAAATAAATGTTAAAGAAATATTGTAAGACTCTTAAAAAAAAAGAGTTAATAATAATACTGATATTCAGAGAGTGGTGACCCTCGGGTACTAGGAGATCTTAAAGTACATTCTTAATTACCCAAGAAAGATTTAAAAAATGTCTGTATTTTAGTGTTACTGGTTTTACTGTATTATATTTTAACACCTTAAAACCTGATTGCCCATATATATCTGGTATCCTTTTATTAATCAAGTATTAAAATGTAATTGCTGAGCTTTAAGAAAAGGGTTGGGCGTTCTTTAGAGATTATGAGTGCAGAAACCCAAATTTTCATCCTTTTCCTCTCCCATCTGTCCCAGGCACCAGCTTGAGTTAGAGCTAAAACAGGAAAGAGAAAGAAGGTTACAAAACAACAGGAACATCCCAGGAAAGGGCTTTCAGAAGCCAGAACCCAAAACGGTAATATTTGTTATTCCCTTGTTCATTTACTTAATTTTTAGAGGCTACTTCGATGGGCTGGACAGTATTCTCTCCTGGAACATGAGCTTAATTGCTGTGGCCTTGAGTATGTAGATGGCAGACAAGACCTGGGGTAAACACAAGGCCTTGATTCTCAGTCTGTCTCTGGACACTCTCTCTGACTTGATTTCATTTGGAAAAGAAGATTAATAACCATGATTTCCAGTGACCCTCTTAATCCCTTTCGCTTTAAGATTGTTTTGGTATCTTAACAAAAACTGGTGTTCCTTGGGATTCTACTGGCTAACATCTTCAATAATATGTTATAGTAATCTTTCCCCACCCTGATTTTCCATTTAACAGAATTGTCTTAAATGTGGATTTGCTTCTGTATACCGTTTTCAGAATCATGAGGATTCCAGTTTTACTTTTCTTGGGAAATTAGAAGAGGGAACATAGAGTGATTAAAGAGCAAGAGTAGACATATCTACAGGACAGTCTTAGGAGTGAGACTCCCAGCTCCTGTAGTGGTTAGGAAGCTAAAATGGAAAAGTCCATCTCTGGGATCCATGAAACGGGAGCCAATGTCGTTAAATAATAAAATCAGAAACGTATTAAATACATTTTCTGTCAAAGACAGACACAGGGAAAAAATTATCTTCTTTGTTTACATCATATATAACAAAGCAAGACAAATTTATAAGCTTCTTAATTTAAAATTGCTAGAGAAAGAGATGCTAATTTGCTGGAGAGCAGAAAATAATGGTAAATAGAAATTTATTATGTAGTAGTATTCACTGCAATTTAAAGTGTACAAAATACCACTCCTTTTGTAGCATGCCAACTTCATTAGTTTAGTTTAGCAAACATAAAATCTACTTAGAAGGGCTTATAGAGATTTACTTAAATTCTTGGCCTTTTTTACCCTGCTTTTCCAGTGAGGTCTTAAGTTTCTCAATCTGGAATTGTCCTGCGGTAGGGGTTCCAGGAGTATAAATGTTGCATTAACCTCCTTTCCTTGACACTTGAGTGGTCTAAGAATGTGCATTCTATTTTTGGAGGCTGATGGACAGCAGCTCAAGGCAGACAGCAGTGTCCACAGAAAGAATTTGTCACTGAAAACTGCCTAGGCAGGGCTTACACACTTTGGTAGAGTGGATGTTTGGAACTTTACATTGGTCCTTCGAAATACAAAACTCAAGTGTCTAGGCTATGCAAGTTGTTACGGTGTTGTGGCAGCTGCTTGACTGAGTGTCCACAGGGTTATAGTCTGCTATATATGGCCATGCTTGGTTTTACCAGTTATCCAGAGCTCAGTGGGGAGTGGGAGGTGAAGATATATAGAGATGGACAGAAGTAACTAAGATACCCTAAGCAGTAACTGATACCTTGAGCTCACTATTTACTCACAAGTAAATAGGATATATTCTGAATTTTATTTGAATCGCAAGAGTTAAGGAGAATACCTACTCTGAAAATCATTTGTTGCAAACCCTATCAGAATAATTTGTTAAGAAAGTAATTAGAGCAAAGAATGAGGAAATATTCTGGAAGGTAAATTCCTTCCATATAATAATAAAGCTGCTTAGTGTTATGCCTAAGCTAAGTCAATACAGAAGAAAATGTCTGCAGCATCATCACTGCTTAGCATTCTGAATAATTAATATACTGGGCTGTTTTCTTTTGGCAGGATGGGAAGCACAAAATTCAAGAGGAAAATGCTAAACTTAAAAAGCCCCTGGACGAAAGCCACAGGTGTCTGTTAATAAAATACTAAGATATAAATGTATTTTGGGTGGGAAGAGGGACCTTTCGATACATATGGGCAATGGCACTGACCAGACACTGACTTGTAATAGTAATACTCCAGCAAGTTATTTCAAAGGGGGCATGAACAAGTCAAGCAGAGAGCACGTATTAAAACCAAACCCATTTAGTCCATTTTAGAAGAAAGCAGGGTAATAATCAAGCTGTCCTCCGACTCTTCCCCTGCTTAGTCCTCAAACTCACATGATCACTTCAAAGATTATGTTTCATCTTTACTGGATCGGCATCACAAAGGAACGAAGTACAAGTCATAGCATTTCTCAGGGTCTTTAGTGTGCTTGAGTAGGACTTGTTTCCACTTGTGAGCTAGTGGAGGGCAGCTATGTTTCACATAAATCCTCTCATTTCCCTCGTGTCCTTTCTCTTAAGGGTCTCAAACAGCCTAACTCTTTGTCTTTTTCTTAACTTTTCATCTGATTTGCTCACTATGAAAAGTATTAGGATAGTATCAAGGAAGTGAACTTTTAACAATTATTTTAGCAAGTAGAAATATAACAAAATATTACACAGTGCCACTGCATTAAAAAACAAAGGTGGTCCAACTGTATAACATTCTGGAAAAGCCAAAACCATGGAGACAGTGATTGCCAGGGGTTAGGGGATATGCATGGATTTAAGCACAGTAAAAATTTTTTAGGACAGTGAAAATACTCCTATGGTATTGTAATGCTAGATACATGTCTTACATTTGTCCAAACCCATAGAATGTACAACACCAAGAGTGAACCCTAAACTGCAGACTTTGAGTAGTTATGACGTGTTAGTGTAGGTTTGCTGATTGTAACATTGTCTACCCCCTCCCCCCCTTCCCTGTTACGGAATGTAGATATTGGGGGAGCATGGGGGGCCGGTGAAGTATATTGGAAATACTTTCTGGGAAATGTCGGTACTTTCTGCTCAGTTTTTCTGTTTTTCTGTGAACCTAAAACTGCTCCAAAATTCGCTCTGTTACAACAACAACAACAACAGCAAAGGTTAATAACAAGAAAGACACCACAGTGGGGGTTGGAGAGAACAATGCAGTGTACATTTTTGGCACCTGTCCCTGTCTAGGCTTTGATGCCTCAAGAATAAGGCCGTGTGCCACCTGAGCAAAGTAGCTGCTGGAGAAGATAAATCAGAGTCCCAACAGTAGACTGATTATGCAGGCACTTGGCCTCCAAGGCCAGAATGATTCCAAAGCCTTTAAGTTTACTCCCAAAGAGAGCATGGTCTGATGTAGGACTAACCTTAAACTACCCCACAGATGAGCATGGGCCACAGAAAGGAACTAGAAAGGCTATAAAATTAACAAGGACTTAAAAGAGCCTTTCAGAATCGGCCCCATTCCAGCCTAAAACCAAGTACTTTACAATCAGGAGGACCTTACATGCCAGGTTTTGATTTAGGCCCTGGGAATATAAGACAAGACTACCTTATGTCTGTGTCACGTCACATTCATTATTTCCTTAACATTTTAATTCTTAGGAAAGTTTAATCATCTGTTCCTACTTTACAGATGCGAAAACTGAGGAGCAGAGAGGCAAGGTGGCACACCTAAGTTGCCTCTACTTACCATGTCTTCTGTGTATAAGTCCTTTGTCTAAAGCAGCTCCCAGATCCTGAACTACAGTCCTAAAACATACCCAGGTTTCTTGGGATTACGGTCCAAGGAACAGCTGAGAACCTGGTCACTCTGGTGGTCGCCCTGCCACTCGATGGAAGAGAACTGGAACCACTGTGGATCTGTGGTGCATTATCCCCAGAACTGTGACAATCTCATCCATTCTCTCCCTCATTAATTTGCTAAAGTTCACATCTTAAGAATATTTGGAAGAGGGGATTAATACATGACATATAATAGGTTTCTATAATATCAGAAAAAAGAAACTTTTAAAATGTATAGCATTGGCCATTGGAGTTTTATTGGCTGGGATACAAGTGCTAACTATTTTCTTGGCAGTAAAAAGAAAACAACAAATGTAATTCCAAATCCATTTTTAAACAGGAACCATAATGTAGGTCAAGGATCAGATTCTAGTAATAGGTTTAACTACAAAAATTTCTTCTCCTTGGAGGTCAAGATTAATAATTATGTCAGTTCCAACAACATAAAAGAACCATGGTAATGCTTTTTCTTTGCTTTTGAAATGATTCACATGGAAATATAATAAGTTGCTGTTTGTTACTGTTTTTAATTTTCCATTGTAGGCTGCCGTCTCCCCCTGCGAATGAACAGGTAACCGAGTCTCCTGTTCTCAAACATCTCGTGTAAATGATGTAGTTGGCTGTCCCATTCCTAGCTGAACACAGGCCTCTGTGCCCCGTCCTTTTAACAGTATCCTCAACAAACACGCATTGGCCTGAAACTCTCACAGGAAGTAGTACAGCTCTGAGCAATTTACTAAGGAAATGGCACGTCTCACTTCTTAGAAATTCTCTTTGACCTAAGAGAGTGCCTCCTCTTCCCTTAGTTTTCTCTTCTATAAAACAGAAAAAATACTTCTTGCTCACTTGGAAATAAACAAATATAAATGGTTGTAAGATACTTTGCATATATAATAGGATATGACAACCCATGAGAAAGAAGACACAGGCTGCTATGACTGAGTCACCCCTTTCATTTATCTGTTAGGAATTTTTAAAAAGTAAAAAAAAAGCAAAATAGAATATTGCTTTCTATTCCTGATGATATGATAGGAAAAGAGGGATGGGGCTTTTTGAAACTTCTTACTTCATACTTGTATACTTGAATTTTCTTTTTATAACTGAAATCACATGTTACTTTATTATAAAAGTGAAAAGAGCTCCAAGGATAGTGATAGGATTAGTAGAGTTGTATTAAGGCGTGAGGACCGTATACAATTTGTTTCTTTAGTTTCCAGATAGCCTGTAGCGTGGTTGTATTAATTTTGTAACTTAAAAAAAATGAGTATTCTGAAAGTATTCATGTTTCTGAGACCAAGAGAAGCTAACTGGCTCAATATGTGGTTTAGGACCAGCCGCTGCTCTCTGCAAAGCCACAGATGTGTCAGCTGTGCCAGCAAGACGGCCGCCTTGCAAAGGTAACGATGCTGAGAACCAAACAGGTTCTTCACCAGGATGTCCGTTACACCACTAGTCCCTTTCAGTAACAGGGACTTTGCTGTGTAGAGTGCAGAGTGGGGAGAAAAAGCAAAAGGAGCAAGCATTTATTGTGTACCCGTTTTTTTCAGTCATAGTATGTCATGTCAGTAAATCCCCATGAACACAAATATAAAGAATTTAAAACAAATTTATAAATGTTTATTGAGTGCCTGCTGTGTAGAATGTGCTATCTCGTGTGCTGGAGAAAGAGTAATGAGCAAAGCGTAGACCAAGTCCCTGTTGTAAAGCTTATCTCCTCTGTGACATCATTTTGTAGATGAACCTGGGGCTCAGAGATGTGAAGCATATTTCTCAAAGTTACTCAAGTCATAAGTGGCAAGGCCCAGCTGCAGCCTGACTTTGGCCCCAAAGTCTGTACTCTTCCAGTACTCCATCCAGCTTAGAACAAATCAGACAGTTTTGGGGAAGGGAGATTCTTTGAATTATTTGGAGAATCAGCCTCTGAGAGGGAAATGAGCTCTCTCCACCAAAACCACTAGTTTTCCCCTCAGATCCTCAAGGGTCTCTGCTTGAGCGCTTCCCCAGTTTGCTAGAGTAGGCAGAGTGAAGGAAGTGTTCAGATACAGCAAGTATTCTGATAGCCAGGTCTTTGACCTGCTCATAGTTAATATCTACCCCCCCCCCACCCTGCCTGTCATGCGGTCCCCAGTTCATAGATGTTCCAGAAATGGGCAAATGACTGTAAGAAACAAGTGCTTGGAAGAGATGAGGAAATGTGCCGAATTCTGCCTTTGCGGCCTCTATGCCACCCTTTGTGATCATGCTGAATTTTAAAAAGCAAAACTATAATATGACCTAGTCTTAACGGAATCAGATAAAGATGAGCTGCCTTTATAGAGTTGGAATTGGAATTACAGAAATAATGTCTGTTTCTGGAAGAGAATCTAATTCTGGCTTTTCTAATTCTGCACAGTAACTACAATATGTCAGAGGAAAATTCCTCTCGGGCTTTCAAATAAAAGTGACCCCCTACCTCTGCTGCATCCTCAGGAAGGTGAATTGTTTGGGAGAAAGCAGCATTATTAACGGGGGGAATTACTCTTCACAGCCTTTACTAGGGACCCTTGGAGCTATGTGTGTGCCACCCTATCACACAGCCTTACCAGTGACACTGCCATAATGACCCACGTGCTGTCCCATTGCATGGCCACTAAATATTCAAAAAGCTTAATAAAGAGACTGATTTCCCTATAAAGAGGATGCAGGGAAGCTGTGCTCCTGCTGCGCTGATATCCCAAAAGATATGTCTATAGAGTATTACAGGGAAGCATTAAGCACATCAGTGTATTAGGAATTCTACTTTCACTTCATGCTCCGCAAGTTTTTTAATCCTAGGCTGGCTACCGCTACCCAGTCCATGGCTAGGTCACTCACTGCCTGCCTCCTTATTTGGAGTATTCTTAAGTACTTGCAAACTAATTTTAGAATTAGCCCACATAAAAGTGAATATAATGGGTGCGAACATTCTAAGAGTAAGCAATTTGTGTATTATTTGTTCTTTTGAATTCTGTGGCACTGCTTCTCTTCGTTTAGATCTAAGAACTAGACAGTAGGCTTCCTTGTAGACAGAAACTGTTTGGTCAGATACTATCTGGCACATAGCAGACATTAGTCAATAATTAGGTATTGCCATAATTACCATATCTGGCCTTTTCTATTCCATGCATCTATATGCCCTGCTCCTCTATCCCCCACCTAACCTCCTCTTTTCCTTGTAGAATATGTGTAAGAACTGCAGAGGAACGTTCTGTGATACCTGCTCAACAAATGAACTGCCTCTTCCCTCAAGTATCAAGCCTGAGCGAGTTTGCAATCCCTGCCATGAGCATCTGATGAAACAGTATTCCGCCAGCCCATCGTAAGACTGGAAGCCAAGGCCTGGACCAGTGTCTGTACCTGTGTTAGATGTCAAGATTTCCTAGAGCCCAGACCTTAGAATCAACTCCAGAATTGATAGCAATGATTTAAATAAACCAGGTCCAGGGAGAAAAGGCAATGAGTAGTTGGGGGTCCTGGAAATTTTGCTCATTTTCCCTAATGACTATATGAATAAAAGTTACTCAGTTGAGCACCTCTCTTCTAAATCTAAACAACTCCACCTTGAAGGCTTAATTCTGTAACTTGTCTTTGGAGGGGCTATTCATTTTTATGAATAGTGATAATAATACTGGGGTGAATATAATAGGAGAGAGAGTCCAACAGATAAGAAAAGGAAAATGATTATCTCCCTCTATTAATGTGCAGATTCAAGGGGGAAAGATAAATGTTACCTGAGATCAAAATAATAGGTATTATATATTTTCCCTGGGTGCTGCTAGACATAAACATTGTTTCCTCTTCATCCCCACTAACTACCTCTTTCAAGTATCTCTACCAAACTGTGAACCCAAACTCAGGGAAAAGAAATTAAAGAGTAATATAAATTTTGAATGTACTTAAAACAATATTATAATTTATTATAGTTTCAGGACCAGGAAGGCCCTGGGCTATAAATGTTTTCAATATCAGAACAAGAGGAACACTTGACAGTTTATCCACTTTGACTTCAAAAGTAAATATCTGCCCTTTTCAGAATGTCCTACTAAAAAATAAGCCAACTCCCTTCCTCATCCTTCCCTGCTCTCCCAAGTCCTAAGGAAAATTGTAAGATATTTTAAAGATAGGGTTTGACTTTTGCAAGTAGTTATTGAAAGCAAAGCTAAGTTGCGTGTAAAACAAATTTGTCCATGTCTGAGAACAATTAGATCAGAATATTTATTAAATTTTCTTGAATAAGCGATACCTTATTCTGAGCCAAGAATTTGAACTGGTAGGTTTCTTGGAAAACGTGACACTCAAACATCTCTTCATAACAAACCCTTTGGGGGAAAAGAGGAATGTGCATTCCACAAGGGAAGGAAAGAAATGGTATATGCTATTTTGATTATGTTACATGTGCCTAGATTGTTTGATTCCAATTAAGACCTAAGAAGATATGATTCTGTAACTGGTTTAGAATTCTGGGGTGAAAACATCCTGGAACCATGATACTTGATCTTCTGTCTCCTGAGAAGGGTTATAGCCTGGGAAAGAGTTGTTATTCGGGAAGTCTGGCTTGTTACATGGTAAAGTTGAGCTATAAGAGTACTAGGAAAGAATAAAATCTAATAGTCTTGCCTAGGTTGTTGACTGGTTTTTTTCCCTTTAAATATTTCTGTGTGTGTGTGTGTGTGTGTGTGTGTGTGTGGTTCTTCATTTGTCTTATTTTTGGCCACCTACATGTTTTCAGCACTGTTCTAAGTGCTACAGATAATATGTGGAATTATCCTAAACTAGCAAAAGTTATTTATAATTAGTTTTGAATTAAATTGAAAAGAGGCAGCTCTGTACATGGAATATGAGGAAGAATAATTAGCCACTGAGATTTTATTGAGACTTACACATAAGCTATTTAGCATTTTTTTCATGTTTTATTTTTTTAGAGAGAAAGCACTCAAGCAGGGGAGGGGTAGAGAGAAGCAGGGGGACAGAGGATCTGAAGCAGGCTCTGTGCTGACCACAGATGCAGGGCTCAAACCCATGATCTGTGAAATCACCACCTAAGCCGAAGTCTGACGCACAGCTGACGCACAGCCAACTGAGCCAGCCACCCAGGCGCCCCAGCCCTTTCTCTTTTTGAAATAAAGCTCCAACGATCTGTTATTAGTGTAGCTGTCAACAAAAGCAAGGAAACAAAGTCATGAAAGGCTTGACTTCATAGTAGGTCTGTCTTCCTTAAAAACTGTTCTTGGGGCGCCTGGGTGGCTCAGTCGGTTGGGCGGCCGACTTCGGCTCAGGTCATGATCTCGTGGTCCATGAGTTCAAGTCCCGCGTCAGGCTCTGTGCTGACAGCTCAGAGCCTGGAGCCTGTTTCAGATTCTGTGTCTTCCTCTCTCTGACCCTCCCCCCTTCATGCTCTGTCTCTCTCTGTCTCAAAAATAAATAAACGTTAAAAAAAAAAATTAAACAAAACAAAAACTGTTCTTTCCACTATTCACAGTAGCAACAAGAATACCATTCTTAGGACTAAACAACCTGAGGCAGAAGACTTGTACACTGAAGACTATACAACACTGCCTAAAGAAATTAAAGATACCAACAAATAGAAGGACACTCCATGTTTATGAATTGGAAGACTTAATATCATTAAGATGTCAATACTACCCAAAACCATCTACAGATTCCAAGTATTCCTATCAAAAATACCCATATTTTTTGCAGAAATAGAAGCATTTGTCTTAAATTCATATGGAATCTCATGGGACACCCAAATAGCCAAAACAATCTGAAAAAAGAACAAAGTTGGAGTTCTCACTTCTGAAGTCAAAACTCACTACAAAGCTACAGTGATCAAAACAACATGGTACTGGCATAAAGACCTAGACCAATGAAGTGAAAGAACTTAGAAATAAACCTTCACATATATGGACTAATGATTTTTGAGATGGGTGCCAAGACCAAAAGGGGCTTAAAGGACAGTCTTCTCAACAAATTTGCTGACAAAAATTGGATGTCCACATGCCAAAAAAGAAAAAAAAAGTGGGACCTCTACTACATAACATACACAAATTAACTCAAAATTGTTCAAAGATCTAAACAAATGAGCTAGAACTAGAACTCATAGGAAAATAAGAGGAAAAACTTCATCACAACTATTTGGCAAAAATTTAGGTAAGACCCCAAAAGCACAGTTAACAACAAAAAATAACAGAGGTTGGACTTCATCAAAATTAACTTGTGGAGAAATTAGAACCCCTTGTGCATTGTTGGTAGCAATGCAGCCACTGTGGAACAGTGTGATGGTTCCTGAAAAAATTAAAATTACCACATAATAGAGCAATTCCCCTTCTGGGTATACTGTAGTCAAAAGTGAAAACAGGGACTCAAAACACATTTTATACACCTATGTTCACAGTATTATTTACAACAGCCAAAATGTGAAAAGCAACCCAAGTGTCCACTGACCAATGAAAGAATAAAATGCAGTAGATACATACAATGGAATATTATTCAGCTTTAAAAAGGAAGGAAATTCTGACATCTACTACATGCATGAGCCTTGAGGACATTATAAGTGAAACAAACCAGCCATAGAAGGGCATGTGACTCCACTTGCATGACTCCTTAGAGCAGTCGAATTCAGACACAGTAGAATTGTGGTTGCCAAAAGCTGAGGGAAGGGGGAAGTGGATACAGAATTTCGGTTGGGGAAGATGAATATGGGTTGGTACACAGATTCCTCTGATGAAAGGGCCTGGAAGCCAACACTTGGAAACAACAGGCACAACCCAGCATTCAATCTTTGTATGGAAACCAATTTGACAATAAATTTCATATTAAAAAAAAAAAGAAACAGAAGCTTGGTTTCTGAGGGGCCCGGTGGCTCAGTCAGTTAAGCACCTGCCTTTGGCTCAGGTCATGATCTCACGGTTTGGGAGTTCAAGCCCCACACTGGGCTCTCTGCTGTCAGCACAAAGCCCACTTCAGATCCTCTGTCCCCCTCTCTCTCTGCCCTTGTCCTGCTCATACTCTCTCAAAAATAAAAAATAAAAAGAAACTTAAATTTGGTTTCTAATACCATTCTCCAATAAAAGGAACCAGGGCTCTTTGGAGAAATGGCTGATTCTAGGTCTGGGACATCTTGTAATACCAGAAAGTAAGGAAGTGGCATAAAAACCAAAAAACAGTGGGAGCAACAAAATAACGTAATATAGGATTATAAGCCAAAAAATAAAATTTTAGGAGTCCATATTGATATACAAGATTAAATAAGTAAGGGAGAAGTGACACATCTACACAGAATTACAAATGATTTATGTAGCTACTATTCCTCAAGAAGATGGAACTTCCTGCTTCTTCAATGTGGGCCATGCTTAGTAACTTGCTTCACAAAAGTATGATATAGAAAGAAATAAAAGGAAATTTATAGTCACTTAGCAAACTCTATGTTGGCAAGATCATGAAAACTGATGCCTGTGATAAGTCACGCTTAGAACGTGAATCTTTGACAAGGTGTAGTGAAATGGCACCTTTGTGTTCTTCCTCCCCAAATCCTATAACCCCAGTCTAACCAGGAGAAAAACCTCAGAAGACTCCAATTGAGGGACATTCTACAAAGTACCTGACCAGTATACCTTAAAGTTGTCAAGATCATCCAAAATAAAGTCTAAGATTAAAGAGCCACGAGGACTAAATGTAATGTGCCCTGGGGACAAAAAGGCTACGAAGAAAAAGCCAAAAAAATCTGAAGTGTGGAATGTAGTTAATGGCAATGTACTAATGTTAGTTGTGACAAATCTGTAGCAATGTAAGAAGTCAACAGTAGCGAAACTAGGTGAGGTGCATATAGAAATTCTATTCTTGCAATATCTTTGTATACCAAAAACTATCCTGAAATTAAAAGTTTAAAAAAGGGTGTTTTCATACTCCTAACTATAGGTCTAACCTTATAGAACTTAATTTAACTCCCTAGATGTTATTTCCAAATAGAGTAAGAATTTTCCTCAGAATGAGGATTTTAAGTCAGATTTACACCTCAGTGTAAGTCAATAAAAATGTATGATGAAACTCTTAAAGGGAACTTAACCATTCTGTGAAAAGAGTCAACGACGGACTAGTGATTTTGAAGTAGTTCTCAGGACCACTGTCTATTATAACCTCGTTTCAGCTTTGCTCAACAGAAAATGTAGGCTTTTTTAAAGAATTGTATTTCAGAAGTGACCATGTTTTGATTGATTATAAAACATTTTTCAAATAACTTAGCCTAATATATCCACTTAGAGGTCCCTCAGGTCAAATCTCAAGGATTCTTAGACGCTGGTGGGCTTGAAGATTTGTCAATTATTGAGATCTTTTGTCAACATTCCTGAGGACAATTAATTTTGTTAACACAACTACTTTTGTATAAGAATATCTTATAAGCATGTCAGTCTATCAAATCAGAAATCAAGTATCTGAGAAATACCATTTCTACACCTAGAATGAAAGGTAAACTTGGAGGCGCCTGGGTGACTCAGTTGGTTAAGAAACCAACTCCTGGTTTTGGCTCAGGTCCAGATCTCACAGTTTGTGAGTTTGAGCCCCGCATGGGGCTCTCCACTGCTAGTGCAGAGCCTGCTTGGGGTTCTCTCTCCCTCTCTCTCTGTCCCTCCCCTGCCCATGCTGTCTCTTTCTCAAGATAAATTAAAAAATAAACTTTAGAATAAAAGGCAAACTTTATTCAGACAACGTATTATCTTGAAATGTAAAATTAGTTAAAAATAGAGCCAGTGACCAGTTGTAAGCATTGCTGAGGATGTCAGATTCCTACAAGTTAATAATTGAGTTTGATAGAGACACAGCACTCAGGCCTCCAACAGGCAGGTTCAGTAGAAAAGCTATACAAGTCCCCAGGCAGCAACAGTGCCTTACCATTTGGGGGGTGCTGCTTTCTGACACAATAGCATCCATTCATATTCAACTATAAGGTCTATCAAAAAACAATTTATTCTCAGAGCCCCTGGGTGGTCCAATCAGTTAAGCATCCCACTCTTTGATTTCAGCTCAGGTCATGATGTTACGGTCATGAAATCAAGTCCCCCTGCGGGCTCTGCACTAAGAGCACAGAGCCTGCTTGGGATTCTCCCTCTCTCTGCCCCTCCTCTGCTTGCACACTGACTCTCTCTCAAAATAAATAAACTTCAAAAAAAAATTTATTCTTAGAAGTCAAAGAAGGTTAAAAATTAGCCCAACTTGTATTGGGCTTGTATTCCCCCATTTGCTTTCTCAAGAGGACAAGAAATGGATGGAATTACAGCCAGCCTACCAGAAATTGTGAATAACTCAGTTTCTCTTTAACTCTTGGTCTTTATTCCCTAATGTCACTGTCACGTGGCAGAAAGAAAGGTTGAGAGCCTCTTTAGTTCAGTTAGAACCAGTTATGTTTTGCAATCACGGGTCTTTGAATATACTTGTGAAATTTCACCTGTGGACTTCAAATTCAGTCTGGATCATTTGGAAGGCTTCTTCTTAAATGTATCTTGGTGATCCTTGTGAGTTTCACTAGGTCCATCCATATTCCAATCCACCTTGGCTTCATGCCTTGTTACCAGGTACTTTCAAAATCATTTCACTAGGATGTCCTAATTGTGACACAAAACCTAGAAGCCATACAAGGGGAGATTTAAGAATTGCACCACATAATAATAATTTTTGTTTTTTTTAAAAAAGTAAGCTTCAAGCCCAGCATGGAGCCCAATGAGGGGCTTCAACTCATGACCCTGAGATCAAGGCCTGAGATGAGATCAAGAGTCGGATGCTTAACTGACTGAACCACCCAAGCGCCCCCATAAAAATAATTTCTACCATGATAAGCAACCAAAATGCCAAAGTGCCAGAGGGAAAGGTATTCACAGAGGTAGCTCCTTGCAAGAATAAAGGGCTCCATGAGGCGCCTGGGTGGCTCAGTCGGTTAAGCGTCTGACTTCAGCTCAGGTTACGATCTCACACTCCATGAGTTTGAGCCCCGTGTCGGGCTCTGTGCTGACAGCTCAGAGCCTGGAGGCTGCTTCAGATTCTGTATCTCCCCCTCTCTCTGCCCCTCCCCTGCTCATGCTCTCTGTCTCAAAAATAAATAAAAACATTTTTAAAAAATTAAAAAAAAAAAAAAAAAAAAGAAGGGCTCCTATTAAGAAAAAACCCAAACACAATATAAAAACATCACAAAAAGGCAATCAGCAAAATTCAGTTTGTGGAAACCTCTATAAATAAATCTTATTTCTTCAAATAAGGGCAAAAGTAATGGACGGGGAAACATGGATTAAAAGAAATAATAGGCACTTCATCTTCATTAAAGAAGATATTTGTATGGCCAATAAACATGAAAAATGCTCAACATCATCATGAACAGCAAGTTAAAACCACAACCAACATACCACTACACACAGAATAGCAAAAATTACAAGCTGGCACCAAACAATGAGGATGTGGGCCTACTGGAACTCTCATATTGTTGGTCTATATAAAATAGGATGACTACTTTGGAAAAAGGTATGTCAATTTCTAGTAAAATTAAAAAGATAATCAATCTTACAATTTAGGATATTCTCCTACTGAAAAGAAAGATTAAAACATAGATCCACAAAAAGGCTTGCACAAGAATGTTCGTAGCAACTTTATTCATAAGAGCCAAAAACTAGAAACAGCCCATTGTCCACCAGTTGTTCACCTAAGTGAAAGGTTAAATTGTGAAATGTTCATACAATGGAATACTACTCAGCAATGAAAAGGAACAAAGAGCTGAAACATATTAATGAAATCTCAAAACATGCTGAGTGAAAATTTACACAGGAATACAAACTGTATGACTCCATTTATATGAAGTTCTAGAATTGGCCAAACTAATCTATGGTGAAAACAAAATTCTAACAGGGAGAAGGGATGGGAGTGGTGTAGGAATTGACTGGGAAAAGGAATTTTCTGATGTGATGGAAATGCTCCATAGCTTGCTAGGGGTTTGTGTTACACAATTGTACATTAACACTCATCAAGTGAAAGGTACACTTAACATTTGTTCACTTCACTGTAAATTTTACTTCAAGAAAAAACCCTAATTAACAATATGTATTCCAAAAAGTTTAAGATCAAGCTTAAGATCAAAGCTTAAGATCAATGTCTGCAACTTTGACATCTATAAAGAAAAGAAGATAGCTTGATGAATATACAGATATAAAGTGAGGAAGAGAATAAGACAAAATTTTACTAGGCGTAGGTTTAGGTATATGTATAATTCAACTTTTCTGTATGCTTGAAATTTTTTATTAAAAAATATTACAGGCTGGGCGCCTGGGTGGCTCAGTCACTTAAGGTCCAACTTCAGCTCAGGTCATGATCTCACAGTTTGTGAGTTTGAGCCCCACGTCAGGCTCTGTGTTGACAGCTCAGAGCCTGGAGCCTGCTTCGGATTCTGTGTCTTCTCCTGTCTCTGCCCCTCCCATGCTCATGCTCTGTCTCTCTCTCTGTGTCTCTCAATAATAAATAAACATTAAAAAAAATTTTTTTTTTAATAATAATAAAAAAATAAAAAATATTACAGGGGAAGTCATAACCAACTGCAGAGTGTGGACTGTTTAGATCCTGATTCAAATCAACTTTTCAAAACATTATTTTTTCAGATATTTGTGATAAGAAATTAGTATTTTTAGGAATGGTGGTATTATTTTAAAGTCCTTTTTAAGGAAAAGATATATACTGAAATATATTTAGATAAAATGATGCCATGTCTTGGATTTGCTTTAAGATTAATATGAAGAGAATAAGTAGATGGAGATTTTAAGAGAGAAAAAAGACAATTCACAGAAAAGGAAATCCCACAAGTCTTAAACATGAAATGCCACCTCATAGAAGAATACCATTGTGTTTTGGGTTTTTTTTTTAACCACTCAAGCTTGGCCAAGAATCGACTGCTAATATGCTGTGTTAATGAGGCTATGGGAAAATGGGCACTTGCATTGCTGGTGCAAACTAAGAAAAAACAAATTACAGACATAAGTTTAATTGTAGATCTAAATTACAAGTGCACAGACTCTGACCATTTATCCTAGAGAAATTTATGTATGTACAAAATGACATAAGTTTATTACAAGGTAATTCATTTCAGCATTACAGTAGCAAAAGATTGCAATTTTCCTGTTCACCAGTAAGGGACAGGTTAAATTATGTACATCCATACTGTACATTTTAAAAAATGAGAGGATTTTATATACGGATATAAAATGATCTTTAGGGTGTATTAAATGGAAAAAAATGGCACAGAACAGCATGTATAGTATACTATAAATTTATATTTTTAAAATGAAAATATCTATTAATATTTGCTTATCTACACAGTAAATATCACTGGATGTTTACACTAGAAACTGATGGCAGGGTTGCCTGAGAAGGGGATCTAGCTGAAGAACAGGATGGGAGGGAGACTTCACTGTTTACCCTTTCATATCTCTTGAATTTTATTTCATTCAAAAAATAAAATATAAACAATTTACAAATTACCCCACCATTTATTTTCATATCATACAGATTTAAGAACCAAACTAAACCTTCCTATATATATCCCTGTCCTAAAATTCAGTAAGAAAACCACCTAAAATATTGGGCGGCAAACCAAACCAAAGGCGTCTCACCAAAGGCAATATGAAGATGTAAATAAACACATAAAAAGATGCTGACCATCTTAGGTCACCAAGGAATTGTAAGCTAACACAAGAGAACCAGCACACATCTATTAGAATAGCTCAAATCCAAAGCAGTGACAACACCAAATGCTGATAGGAACAAATTGCTGCAGGAACTCACATTCATTGCTAGTGGAAATGCAAAATGGCACAGCCACCTAGGAAGTTTGGCAGTTTCTTACAAACCTAAACATAGTCCTACCATATGATCCAGCAATCATACTCCTGGGTATTTACCCAAATGAGCTGAAATCTTATGTACACACAAAAACCTACACATGAATGTTTATAGCAGCTTTATTCCCTTCCTACAAACTTCAGAGATTCTCTTCTAATCTGCTGAATTGAGGGAAAATGTATTCCTACTACATTACAGCAATTTTTTTCAAAGCCCCTGGAACTTAGGCCTGCCTCTACTTTACTGCCGATAAACCATTCTACTCCATAATAAGGTCCTGCCAATTGAATGTGAACCTTTTCACATAATTTAGGGGAAACTCTTAGAACAATGGAATGTTAGTGAATAGGATGTAACTCAAAAAAAAACCTCTCCAAGTGAGAATCTGCTAAGGGACTGTTTATGGCAGAGGATGCCAATAGGGCATGTTGATTAATAATGAGCAAGGCCATTGCCTCAAAAGGGCATGTGGCTGTAAGTGGCCTTCTCCTGCTTCCTCCTCCCTACACCGCAGAGACTTCCAGTCCACAGTGGACAGTCTCCTTTCCTACCTGGCAGAAGCCTTATTCGACCAGGCAGAAGGACAAACACTTTGGGACACTGCTTCATTCTCTCATATCAGCAGGTATATCAATCAGATCATGATCTTTAGCCATCTCCTCCTGGGTGTCTACACAGAGTTCCCTCCTGCAATTCTAGTAGCTATCTAAAGCAGGATGGGTAACCTGGCCATATCCAAACCTGCTATTTTTATAGCTTTACCACAAAAGAGATTATAAAGACACAAAAGGACCCAAGCAGAAGGGCGAAATTCACTGTCATTACTTCTTTCAATAGCTAATAATAATACACAATCCAGTCTTGTCAAAGTTCAGGAGAGAGAAATATGTCTTTTGATTGGATGGAATAAAAGATTACTCTTGATCTATTATGTGCTTTTCTTCCCCTTCCAGTAACTACATTTGCCGTCTCAGCAATCATTCGTTTACTAGCCTAAATTACAAGCTATCACCTATTCAAGGAAGGAGTAAAGTGTCTGAATTTATAAAATGACTTCCCAAGAATGGCCACCTTTTGTACGCAGTACTCAGTCATTAGTGTGGTAAGATACACCCCTTCATGCTTACCCACCACATAAGCTTTGCTCTCATTCTTTTCCTAGAGATGTGCAAATGAAAATTCACTGGCTTTAAAATATTTGCAAATGAATTTCTCACCAACCCCAATCCCAACAGTTCCTACAGATTTTTTTCATGGCAAATTAGATACCTACTGCTAAAAAGAGAGAAAAGATCATATCCTAATAGATCACTCCGCTATAGACACCAGTTCTGATAGCTTGATACACTCAACCATATATGAAAACACATTTCTATTTAAGTAGTAATACTGAAGATGTTAAGATGGTTACTTCAAGCTCATATGATAAAAACACAAATGAAAATTAACAATGTCTTCTTACACTATACCAGGACTTGATGTAACAAAAGTATATTTGGTTGATACACACACTCCAAAATAAATACTCTTAGGTAATCTGCAGCCTGAAACAAGCCTTCATTTATTGACTACTTACAGTACAGTGATTTCATATCTTAGCTGGTAATCAAATATGGTTATGTATTAGGTGAGAGAAGGTGTCATCTCTCTTCCAGATATCACCTCTCAGAAATCTGGGCTAATTCAATTTTAAGAACTAGAATTGTATCTCCTGGTAACTATGTGGCAGTCGTCACCCTGAGAACAGGAACAAGGCAAAGAAAGTATACAGGACTTTGATTCTCCTACACAGATGCACAGAAAGTTAGTTTATTAACGACTACATTTTGAAGCCAGCCATTTTGATCCAATATTTAAATAACAAGCTGTTTAATATTAAGCAGAAGGTACTGTCACAATGTGACAGACATACAGCTTTATCCATAAACCCTTCACACAATTATACATTAAATGCTATTTTTATTTAAGCAAGGCACCCCTACTTGTTCTAAAATATGGGATATGCTATCCCACTGAAAAAGCAAATGAGGAGACACATTTTTTTCCTCTAGGGAGCTGGTTTAAATTCAAGTGAAGCCATTAATGTCCTTACCAGTCAGGACTGTTCTCTGACATGTCACTTCACAGTTTTGAGACTAACACACACCTTATGATTTACCCAAAATCAAAAAACGCTGGGGGTGGGTGTTCAGTGAACTTTTAAGTTGAGGCTAGAATTCTCTCCTTTAGTATTACAGGCACCAATGTCAAATGCCTTTAGCACAAGGCGTAGAAAGGCAAAACATTTCTAAAGACCTAAAACTGCCAAATTGTTGTCATTTACACTCACTAACCTGTGGTACTTATTTTTTGTTTTGATTCTTTCTTTTAAATTTCTACCCCTACCTAAGTAATCTAATACATCTAAAATTAAAACTACTCTGCCAAACCATAATGGTTTGAAGGTCTGAAACCATTCCTTGCTTTGGTGAGTATTTGGTTAAAAAAAATCAGCATTTCATTCCAGAGAAGTTTTACAATCAGAGCTCTTAATTCATAGGCAGAAAGACAAAACCTCAAACAGATCATCTGCAAAATGGGAGGAATATTTTCAAGGACAGTGCTGAAAAAAAATATGTAGTCTTTACACTGGGTAACATAACTTCTGTGAAAACAAAGTGTTTAATCGTATAAAATAAAAACCAGATTTTTAAATCAGATCCTGAAGATTAAACAAAAATTTAAATTTGTGGTTTATTTCATAATTCCAAACTGAAACTTTCCTTTTCTTTTCTAAATAGTCCACTATGTAATTTGTCTTATAAGCAATTAACCCCAAACCCCCAAATCCTTTCTCTAGCAGTTGCTGCTACAAAACTGGAACTTTATACTCCACGTCCAGGAAAGATGTGCAAATGAAATGCTTCCTGTTTCATCCTGAAAATAAAATGAAAAATGTTGGACATTTACGCACAATGAAAAAGTGTTGCCCAAAAAAAAAAAAAAAAAAGCGTTGCCATACCATACCCATTCCCAGACCATTTAAAATGATCAATTCTTTTCTTTCTGGTTTAGTGCAAGTCCATTTGGTGACAAATCCATTAAGTTAAGGACAATTATTAGGCATTACTGTTTACAGCCTGGTATAAAGACAGTAGATCTTCACAATTAAGCACAAAATACATTTAACATGGATTTAACTAATATCTAACATCACAAGATTGTGGGACTTAATATTCAAAAATAGCCTATGACAACTATAGTAAAGAAATGCTCCATGTATTTCCAAGAAATCATTCTAGTTAACAGTCTCAAATGTACCACTATATACAAAATAATGATTATAATACATTAAAAGATTTTAGGGGGAAATAAAAGATACCACATAACATTTAGTCAAGGGAGGGGACAGCAAAACATTTAGATTTGTCATAGGTTAACTATGAAATCATGTACTTCCTAGGACAACCATTTTCATAACACTTTTTTAGGAAAAGAGACAGTGTTACATTAAGTGAACGTAACAATGTACACCCCGATTTCAGAAGAATCATTTTAAACGTCTTAATATCTTAGAAACTGAGAAAATATGTTTAAATTTTATAGGAAGAAAAACTAACGTAAGCACATTTTCAGTGTGATATAATTAATAGGTATTAAAGGTAAAAATTAATTTTAGGCACATAGATTCATGAATATTGGGAATGATGCCAAAAGATTCTTTGTGATGCTCAATATCATGATTAGTTTGATCATTAAAAAAAAAAAAAATGGTTTCCACCATATTATAAATGAGTTAATGCTTAATTTATCAACTGAAAATAATTCCCACAATTGTACCTTTTAAATTTACCTTATTATCTGGAGTCCCTGGAAGTCTTATTTTCCCTTTGGACATGAATTCAGGAACAATTCAATATACCTATGGTCTGAGAATGACAAAAAAAGATTCATTTTAAGAAAATGAAGAGGAAGGGCTGCCTGGGTGGCTTAGTCGGTTAAGTGTCTGGCTTTGGCTGAGGGGTCATGAACTCAGGGGTTCATGGGTTCCAGTCCCCTGTAAGGCTCCATGCTGACAGTATGGAGCCTGCTTGACACTCACTCTCTCTCTCTCTCTCTCTCTCTCTCTCTCTCTCTCTGCCCCTCCCCAACTCGTGCTTTCACTCTCAAAATAAACTTCAAAAAATAAAATCAAAATCAAAAAAAATAAAGCTTTTAAAAAGGGAGAAACAATACTGCAGCCATTTTCTCATAGTTCAGACAGCAACTCAAACCCTTTGTCCATTACTTTTCCTAATTAAAAACCAAAACAAAATCTAAAAAACAAGCAAAAAAAACCCTACCTAACTCTGTATAGAAATATGCAGAATTAGCAAACAAATGCTTTTCATTACAATATAGTGTTTTGCTCTTTTTACATTTAATTTAGTAGCACTAACAGAGCAAGTTTACCCAAGTAAAAAGTCTAGGTAAACTCAAAACACAGAAAGGCATTTGTAAGCAAAGACAGACATCCAAAATGACAATGGAAACCATGAGCAGCACTTACGAACATGGGACCGATCCTTGAGCATAGCTGCAACAGCATCCTCATGGGTATCGAAGTGCACATCGGCTTCTCCAGTGGCCTTCCCATTGGAACTGTATTCCATGGTGATCCTAACAGGCTTCAGTGGAGCAAAAAACTAAACAACAAAAGAAGCCAAAAGGAACATAATGGTAGGAGGCCCAGTTTCTAGAAGTCTTACGGTTCTGCATTTTTTTCTTTCAGACTCTGATTCATACGCTCAATAAATTTGTTTTTAGGAAATCTCCTTAGGCAACAATGTAGTTACACATCTACCATCTCTTCTGGCTTTTCTGATCCTTTTGGAACTCAAGGTTACATTTCAAATTATTTGTTCACTGAAAACGTAAACTATAAGTACACTACACAAAGAATACTCAAACTTTTTTATGCCAACAAGGACTATTACTCCTAATTTATCCTTCCCTGTTTCTAAACAGCATCCATCAAATATACTTCATTTCTTAATAAGTTGTTTTTACCATATTTTCATCAGACATGTACCTGTGAATCAGGTTTTTTACCAGCACTACATAAACCACTACCACACTGAGTGTGGTTATCATTTCAAACCAAAGCAACACGAATGTAATACTTTAATGAGATTGTGCAACTTCCGTCTGGTTAAAGATATGACTCCTATCGGGTTTTTTTAAAATAATGAAGACAATTTTGAGGCCCCACCACTAACTGAAGAGTCTAGGCTGGAATCTACCTTACGTATATGTCCTCAAGTTCATGAAGTCAATATGGCTATTGCTTCCTTTTGTTTTCATATACTATCTATTATAAGAGTATTTTTAAAATTCCTTTTCTCCAAGAATTAGGGAATCCTGACGAAGAAGCCTACATGGTTCTAAGCACAGGAACACTAGATTCTTGTTTAGTATATAACTGCCTTGTGACAAATTCCCTCTGAGTCTGTTTCCTAAACTCAAAAATGAATAAGCTGAACCATTTTGGAGAAAACCCAAACTTTCCTATTTTGTTTTTTTGTCTGTGTTTATCTCTTTTGGTGTTTTGTTTTTTTCAAAGTTTCTTAATTAGAATACTAAACATATACCACATTATTTTGTATCTGTAAAATCCTCTTTATCATTATACATTTGACCTTAATAAAACCCACACTTCTCAGCCTCTACAACAATGGAGATGCCATCTTACTGTCCAAAGATAGTTCAGAAATATGGTATTTTCTTCTCTATCTTTCCCAAATTAATATAAGTTCAATTTTAGAACTTTTGTTCAAACCTATTGAGATTGGGTATCTTACTGCCACACACGTTTATAATGTCTTGAGCATTAGCTTGGAAAGGCAATCCTCTCATGTGGACAAAATGTAGTGAAGATGGGGTTCCAAAATCAACAGCCTCTGGAAGCTTTTCGGACATCTCCTTAGGCAATTCTGGGAAGTGGAACAAAAAGCACTATCAGGAACATAAAGGCTTCAAGGGTTATTAACAGGTTATAATTAGGCATATCTTTGTGTCTAATTATTCAATTCTTCTTGAACCAGTAAGAAAGGGCTTTAATTTTATTTTTTTAATTATTTTTTATTTTTTGAGAGAGAGAGAGAGAGAGACAGAGAGAGAGCACACACAAGCAGGGAGGGGCAGAGAGACAGAGGGACAGAGGATCTGAAACAGGCTCTGTGCTGAGAGCAAAGAGGCTACAACTCTGGAACCACGAGATCATGACCTGAGCTGAAGTTGGACGCTTAACTGACTGAGTCACCCAGGAGCCCCAGGAAGGGCTTTAATTTTAAAAGCAAAAATAATCTGAAATGTGTGACACCTAACAAATATCACCTGAACCCCCATGAAGATTTAGTGCAAAGATTTAGTGCCTCAAACTAATACCAGATTACAAACTACAGATTTTTCTAGAAGAACAAAGAGAAGAAAAATGATTATGAGTGAAGAAATAGAGGCAACAGAAATTTGGGGGGTTATAGCCACTTAAAAAAGAATAAATATGGTAATGGGATAATCCCATAGCACCAGTTTAAAAAGGATTTATCAAACTTCAGTGTTGCTTAGTGGTCAGGAATCAGAGTAATAATTAAATACAGAGGCAAACAAAACTCTTTAATTCAGTCAACATTTCTGCTCTCTACCCACATCTTTTCTCATCTTTGTTTATTTAAATTTATTTATTTTCAGAGAGCACGAACAGGGGAGGGGCGGGGGGAGACTCTGTCTCAAGCAGGCTCCATGCTACCAGCGCAGAGCCCAACACAGGGCTCGAACTGACAAACCATGAGATCATGACCTGAACCAAAACCAAGAGTAAGACACTTAACTGACTGAGTCATCCAGGCACCCCTCACCTGTAAATGTTGACATTTTACTTCCTTTTATATTTGTGCCACCCAGCTTTTTATACAGAATCTACAAAAATGATTAAATAAAAAAACTTTATGAAATAATTAAGCCCTGCTGCACATATTCGAAGTACATACTATACTCAAAGACCGATAAATCTTCAACTCAATTCCTTGGTCCTATAATCTAATCATTTCATACAACATGTTCATAAAAAATATTTTAGTATCACAAGACAGATTCATTAAATCTCAACAGGATGCAGGTCCTTACCTATTTCCTTCTCACTTTCGAAAGCTGTCATGGGTCGAATATCCTCATTTACTTCATGTTCTTCAAAGACCATTTCTGGCTCAGTTATATACTTAGCAGTAGGAGATGTCATTTTCTTTCCCTTATGAGAACCAACGTGTGTTCGGACTTCATTTCTTCTGCTTGGAAATATCTCTATATATCTATGTCAAAGCAAAAGTAAACAGGCACAAGCAATGCAAAGTAACTTTAGACTGAAGTCGTTTAAAATAAAACATACATATATAATATTTCCAACACAAAGGTGTTATGAAACACAAGTGATGGAGGAAAAGTAAGATAAGATATAGATATTAGCCCATGAAAACTACTCTCAACAGAACAGGTCACTGATTCAATCTTTCTCACATCCCTGCCCAAGATAACAGCTTTCTTCATATACATTTTAACAGTATTTTCTTTCTTTTTAAAAAAAAAAAATTTTAATGTTTACCTAGTTTTTATATTTTTAATGTTTATTTTTGAGAGAGAGAGACAGAGCATGAGTGGGGGAGGTATAGAGAGGAACGCACAGCATCTGCATTAGGCTCCAGGCTCTGAGGTGTCAGCACAGAGCCTGATGCAGGGCTTGAACTCACGAATCCTGAGATCATAACCTAAGCTGAAGTCAGACGCTTAACCAACTGAGCCACCCAGGCACCCTTTAACAGTATTTTCTATTCTGTCTTGCTTCATGAGGACAACTATGCAAAGATTAATTGTGTGTATGAAAATAATCTGGTAAGAAAGGTTTTGTTTTTTTGTAGTTGGTTATCAATCTCTTAAAGCCTCACAAGTCAATTCTGTGAAAATTAATGATATCTGTATAAGATATTAAAAATCAGGGGCGCCTGGGTAACTCAGCTGGTTAAGTGTCCAACTCTTGATTTTTGGCTCAGGTCATGATCTCATGGTCATGTGATCGAGCCCTGTGCTGGGCTCTGTGCTGACCGTGGAGCCTGCCTAGGATTCTCTCTCGGCCCCTCTTCCAATCGCACTCTCTCTCTCAAAATAAATGTATTTTTTAAAAAATTCACAGTATATGAGGAGTTAACTTCCCCCAGAACGACACCAAGATGTCAATGAGGATTCATGAACTAAATGTCAATTCTGACTTGCTATCTACTTGGCAGTGGGATTATCTATTAAATCCAAGCTTCTGGAACCAGCTTGTTTTTTTGTGTGTTTTTTTTTTCCTCAAGACTGCTTTTCCAAATTAAGTTATCAAGATTGAATTGCAAAAATCATTTGTATTTACAGATCCATAACTATTAGATAGGCACCACTTCTTAATTTATTGAAGAGATTTATACACTGCCATAACATTATCACATAAAAACATTGATGTATTTGTCCTAAGACATACAAGAAAACATGAAGACTACTGAAAGAAAATGGGGGGAGAGGGTACTTTTTGCATACATATTTTTATCTAAAAATTTAATAAAGACCTTTGAATCAATTCTATACAAAGATCCTGAAATACACAACTTTAAAATGGCTTTTCTTTTTTTTTTTAAACTTCAAAGCAGCCAAATAAAACAGCCAGAAAGCAGTAAAACAGCAATCTAAAATTTGACACTTTTGAGTACTCTTCCAAATTTGACACAAATGAACCCATCCATCATATGCATTCTAATGTGATATAATATGCAGTATACAGAAACACCTAATATTGTGTCCATATCAAAATGTTAACCTGAATCAAGAATCAAGACTTTAGCTTTAACTTCCAGTTTTCAGGAAATAAGACAGGATACAAAGAAACTAGTGACACAATGAAGAAGCAATAAGATCAATATAAAACATGAGACACTGTACAGGACGACTGATTCAAGTTTATTCAAGTTAGTTCAAGTTAGTTGCATTTAAAAAGGGGAAGAGAATAAAAAAAAAAAAAATAAAGGAGAAGGGAACTTGCCCTAGTTTAAGAGAACTGAAGACATAACAATCAAAAGGCACCTTGTGAACCATGTCTAGATTCCGGCACCAAAAAAAAAAAAAAAACCACCAACTCAGACATTTTTGATACAATTAGGAAAGTGATTATGGACTGGCATTAGTAAATAAATTACTGCTAATTTTGTTAGATGTGATAATACTTGGATCACATAAGGTAAGAAAATGCTTTTTAAAGATGCCTACTGAAAAAAACAGATATAATAAATGTTAATAATTTGTTAATCCTAAGTGTCAGGCATTTGTATGTCATCATGCTATTCTCTCTGCTGTGTTTAGATAATTTTACAGTTCTATCACAGTGCATTCATAAAATGACCCAATGTATGATACTTCCACATTATTAGAATCTGCTTCACTTACCGGTTACCAATTTCTTCCCTGTGTTTCAAGAGGGCTTGGTTGGCCATTTCTGGTTCTTCAAACTGCACATAGGCTTCTCCTGTTTTTCTTCTCCCTCTGTAGTCCATGACAAAGGTGATGTCTACTATATTCAGTCCTAGGACACCAAAAAATTATTACAAATTAATGCTAACAGGAGTCTTTTCTATCCTTAGAATATAACACATTCATTCACATACTATTAATTTTTTTGAATTTTATTATTAAAATTTTAGGTATATTTTGCTAGTCTCTAAGCTGAATACATGAAAATTATTATCCAGCTACACCTACACATCTGTATTTCCAGAATGTTTAGAATCCATGCAGTCCATCTAAAACACACAATCTCTCCTCTCTTTTTTTGCCATTAATTGTGTTGTAGGAGAAATAAGAATTTAGACTAACATGACTAATATTGGTACATTTTTTAGAGCTAAAATTAGATGATAATGCTTTTAAACCATATAAATTGTTACTGTCTTAGACAAATACAGCCACTCTTATGAGAGATTACCTTTGTCAATAGTAAAATAAACCTACATGAAAAAATTTTGAAATGTGGCATCCACCAAAGATCAGCATGATAGGTCAAAACATTTCTATAATATATAAACATTGGTAATCTGAGTGAAGAGTTCTCCCCTAAAGAACCAAATATAACTGAATGCAGTTACCTAGGAGAAAAGGTTCATCTAAGATATAAAAGGAAACAACAGGAGGAAAAAACAAGGCATGAACATAATGTAACTGATATACTGATATAAACATGATATAATTCATAAACATGATATAACTGAAAAGCACCTGCAAAGAAGTCTACAATGTCTTTTTCATTGCAACTATAAGGAAGTCCTCTCAAACGAACCACACCATCATTTACCGCAGGTGAAGATTTGACCTGCAGGCTCTTCATTAAGGCGTCCACATCTTCATTGTTTATCTCATAAACTACAATGTAAAAGCACAAAAAGTACGCAAATTTACATAACAGAAGAAGAAGACATTAAAAAAAAAATCACACTTGTTGGGTTATCAAAGAATTTTAAAATAACAAATGATATTTATTGACTATTTACTGTGTGCCAGCTATGACTTAAACATCCCATCTTGTGAGGCAAACTTGGTCAACATCCTCATTTTATAAATAAGAAACTGAGATTATCTCTGTGCTTCATTTTCACAGCCTACAAAAGGGTATATTCCTAACATCTAACTACTTCATTATTGCTAAGGATCAAATGAACTGCCTTAGACAGTACAGGCTAACGTACTGATCGCAAAAAGCCAGAACGTGACTTCACGTACCTTCCACATACCGCTGTCCCATGTACATGCGATGCTTTTCTAAGGCTTTTTGCACATCCTGCTCTGACTCCATTTCAATTAAGGCATCACCCCTTCGTTTCCCATCTCTATTTAAGAGGAAGTGTATTCCATTCTCACCATTGCGAATTCTGCAGTCTGAAAGTATGTGAGTAAAATCAAAACCAGAAATCAAACTTTTACTTCAATTATAAATGTCACTAGAATGCAATGTTCCAATTCCAACAACAAAACAAAGCATGAACCAAAATGCCTATCATATTCCTTACAGAAACCCCCATCACTGAAGGCGTCCGAATGCTAATAAGGTGGATGTCTGGAAGATGTTCCACTTGAAAAGGACAGCAAACCTTAACATATAAGCTTATAATCTCCTGATCATTACAACAGCAAACAAGCTCAACATAGAACAAATTATGCCCTTCCCAATGCTTCTACAATCAGTTTCAAATCACTTAAAAAATTAAAATATGATTAGATTTATATAGAAGTGTTTTCTTTTGTTACAATCGTAACTATAAGAACTCTAAAATGCTATAAGAATAATGTTGTTACCATAATTGATTGTGCCCCCTTTTCATTACCAAGGAAAAGATCCCCATACTGCATACTTAATAATGGCAACTAGTTGAAGATGTAACTGGCTTCATAAAATACTTGACCCACTCAATGTTATGCACATGAAAGTACACAATATATTATTATATGATTTTATAACATTTAAGGTGGCATCTTCTAAAGGTCTTTTAAGAGGAATATTAAAAATCACAGTCAGATACAGAACTTAAAAACTAACTGTAGATATGTAAACATTCCAAAAATGTTATTAAGGAAATTATATCGCTTGACACTAAGTGATCCTGTATTCTAAATGTATGTGTTACATATAAAGAGCTAACAGGTTTTGCTTTTTGAACTTCAGAGAAAACTGGTTTCTACCATGTAGTTTGAACACCACATTTTTTAGTTGCATTTAAAGTCTTTAAACCTGGCATATGCCACAAATGGTACACATGGTGTTACTTGGTATGATATGAAACCAGTCAGAACTAGACAATTCCCAAATATCAAATAAGACGTCTATAGCATAGCTTAACTTGGGTTTTGTGAGACTCCCTGTCTGAGTAAAAACTCAGACAAAATTACATATTTCAAACATACATACAATATACCTGAGAAAAAGTTAACCACATCTTCTATAGTGCACGACCACGGCAATCCTTGAGCTCGAATGAGATAAACATCATCCACTTCTTCTCCTAACTTGGACGAAGCCAATTCATACTCAGGGAGAGGTGGAAGGTCTTCCAGGTAGGTCGTTTTGGACTCCTTCCAAGAAAAATGGAAAAATGTAAAAATACTTCTCTGACAACCTACTTAGAAATTGTTTATTCCTGCAAACTAACACTCCGAATGTTATTCTTAGGAGACAGTTACTATTTCAGAGGCAAGAAATAAACTTCCCCAATCTAACCCATCCTATTTTGGCTTAAATTGTATACTCTAAAGCAACATGCAGGTATATCCCAGTGATTTGGCAGGACATAAATTTTATTCAGGGCTTGTTTTTAAATTCATCAGCCCCAATAACAATAGTATTTTAGTTAAGGGAGGACAAGAAGAGTCCCTTCAATCTGACAAATACAAGTGCCTCCTACTCACCATGTGCCATGTTAGGCCCTCATCTCAAAAAGCTTACCATCTAAACTAAGACAAGCATTACAAGATGCTTTAAGTGCTGTAATTAAGATATAAGATTATTAGAGGAATTCAAAACAGAGCATTAACAGAAGAATCAAGACATAATATACGATGGGCCTTGAAAGGACAGAATTTTGACAGCCATATATAAAAGATAGGGCATTCCAGTTTGAGAGGTGAGGGAAAGAAGCAGCATGAACAACAGTCCATTTGCAAACCTGCAATAATCCCATTTGGCTAAACTGCAAGGGACAATTAGGAGCCAAAGAAGATGAGCTGGCAAAAGGAACTTGGTACCATATAGCAGAGGCACCTGAGTGTCAAGCTCAATGTGTTCCCTTAACCTGGTAGGCAAAGGGGAGTTAATAAAAGACAGGACTGGGTAAAACAAGACAGCAGGAGGCGTGTAAAGATTAATCTGTCAAATGGCAAATACGACCAACTGAATAAGGGAAAGATCATAAAAGGTGACAGTAGTAGTATAAGGTGACAGAAACCTGAGACATACCCAAAGAACTCTATTTTACAATACTAAGCAAAAGCTGGAATTTAATAAGATTCCAATAAGCCCTACAACCATAACCAGGAACGACAACTGAAATTTTAAGACTTGCACTCTACTGGCCTAAGGAAAGAGATTCCTTTGGACCATCCCACGTTTACATTAAGACTTACGTCTAACTGCAAGAAGTAATGATAAATGTAAACCTCTAGCAGAAGTCTCTTACATACTTAATAAAAATGCAACAAGCACAATTATCAATGTGGAAAGACAACTCAGGTTTTAAGACAAGTGACTTGCACACTATCGGGCTAAGGAGATACTTCACTCCTCTGTATGTTCTCCTCATTTTCATGAAGACTTACATAGAATTTTAAGAAGTCAATGATAAATGTAAGCACAGTGTGTAACAACACTAGTAGAGGCTCAACAGATACTATAGTCAATTTCACAGAAAAATAATCAAGAGAGTAGCCAGCTGGCAAAGGCTTATTAGAGATAGTTTGTGTTTTTTAATAAAGGCAACATTCCCCATTTTCCCAGAATTCCACAAGCATCACAAGCTTTTACGAAAAGGGCAGCACAAAGTACTGGGCCAGGATTCAAATCCATTAGCTCAGCCACTGGCAGACAGAAGCCATTCTGATTAGCCTCCCAGTTTCCCTTAAGTTCAAGGAGAAGCACAAACTGAATTAGATAAATATGATCCAAGGTATCAGGAGTGGGTAGTCAAAACGTGTGCTGATATTTCCCAGACGCCACGTTAACAAGCAGAAAAGAAAGCTTCCTACAAGGCACAAAATATTTGCAATCCGAGTTCTTAAAGGACACACACTGACTTTAAAAAAGAAAACACTGTAGCCTCCCTCCTGGGTCCCCAAGTCTTGGCTTTACCCCTAAGCGTCCCCTCTTCCAGGTCCCCTCCCCCAATATTTCAGTCTCCACACCGTCCTCCCGTCGGCGGCGACCCATGGTCCCAAAGGACCTTCGGCTAGAGGAGGTGAAGTGCAGAGGTGACCTTCAGTAAACTGGGGCAGCCCGCCTTTCCCCAGGGACACGAGGGAGAGGGGAGCGCTGGCGACGAGGCTCCTTCCCCACGAACCCAGCCCACGTAACTCTGTGCGTGAACCTCCCCATCAGCAGGCTGCGAGGCGCACCAGGGCCGCCTAGGCCTAGTGCTCTGACTGCACGGAAACTCCCAACCCTCCGCGGGTCCAGCCTCCCAACTTCACCACCAGCGGGCGGAGAGCGACAGGGATGCGGGGTGGGGGCATCAACAGCCTCACAAAACCTACCATGGGCCGGCGGGAAACAAGGCCTCAACATTCACCCCTAGCCACACTTACACTGCCCAACCGACCAGAGACTCGAGAGAACAAAACAAGGAGAAAACCCGAGGCCTGGGAGAGCGTCCCTTGTTCTGGGGCCCAATAGGAGGACTGGGCGGGCGGGGGTAAGGGGGGGAGGGTGCGCGGCGCGTGCCGCGGATCCCCGGGCGTGCACGAGAGGCGCACGCGGAGGGGCGCGGGAGCGCGTGCGCGCGGCCGGGAAAGGGTCCCGCGCGCGGCCCCTCGCTGCGCCCACCTACCTGGCTGTAGCTCCGCGCCGGGCCCGCGGCCGCCGCCAGCGACTGCGGCAGCAGAGGGGCACGCAGGGCCGGGTAAGAGGCCGCGGCCGCGGCGGCGGCGGAGGCGGCCGCGGGGGGTGGCCCCGCCAGCCTCCCGGCGGGCGCAGGCCCGGTCTGGAGGCCCCGCGTGTGAGAGGCGGCGGCCGCGGCCGCCCCGAGCAGCAGCAGCAGGCGGCGACGGCCCGATACGCCCGAGGGGAAGGAGCCGGCGGCCGAGTAGAAGGGCAGGCAGGCGGCGCCGGTGCGCCGACAGCTGCTGCAGTTGCAGCCGCAGCCCCGGAGCAGCGCCCCGAGCACCCAGCGCGTCCCGGCCATGGACTCCGGAGGCGGCGCGGGGCCTGGAGGCGGCTGCGGCTGCAGCGCGAGCGGAGGGGGAGTGGAATCCAGGGCCGGGGAGGGGGTGCCAGGCACATGCGCCGCCGGCACCCGGGGCAGCAACGAGTCGGGAGGAGGCGGAGGAGAACGCGCTGCTCCGCCCGGTCTCCGCCCTCGGGGCGGGGCTGCCGGAGGGTCGGGAGGGGCCACGGGGCCTGGGTCCGACCGCCCGGTTGTTCTTTCCTTCGATGGAAACTGAGGCCCGAAGTGGACGAGGCGAGGCGAAGGCCTTCTTGCTCTGGGGAAGGCCGAGTCGTGGAACGCCAGCTTGGCGACGCCCCAGCACCGTCCCCGAAATGCGTGACGTGAGGGGCAACAGGGCCGCTTCTGGGAGGAATTGTGCTACTCGGGTTATAAAGAGGTTGGTATAATATCGGAGGAGGTTTAGTACCCCCTAAATTTGAGATCTGTGCCAAAGGCCAACTTTCTTTGTTTTTTTTAAAGTTTATTTATTTATTTAGTTTGAGAAAGAGAGAGAGCAGGGGAGGGGCAGAGAGCGGGAAAGAGAATCCCAAGCAGTCTCCGCACAGTCAGAGCAGAGCCCGACTTGAGCTCAAACCCACAAACCCTGAGATCTTGATTTGAGCAGAAGTCCACTCAGGTGCCCCCCACAACTTTCTTTTCAAAAGGAAGTGTATAGATACTTATCTGCTGATAATGTATATAGCAAAAATAAAGCCTCCTGTAATAAGTTAGCGTGTTCACAGGTGGACAGGCAGAGGTTTGCAAAAGGACTGGTTGTGAAGTTTTCCTCCTCCAGAGTCCAGGATCCATTACAGATTATTAAGCAAAAGGGAGTTCTGAGAGTTAAAAAAAAAAAGGAAAATCTGAAAGATTTAAAACTGTTTATTCAAGAAAATCTCAAAGTATAATAAAATGGCAGAATTTCAGAAATTATCAACACTTTTCACTCTTGTTTTATCTATCACCACCACGCCCAATTTTTTTTCTTTGCTGGAATATTTTAAAGCAAACCCCAAGGATCATGTCAATCACCCTTTCAGTATTCATCTGAATTCACAGTCCGTGAACATGTTAGGGATTCTGCCCATATTTACTCTTGCCTTCATTTTGTTAATAGCTGAAGCCATCCTCCATAATACACAAATCTGAATGGATTAGCAATCTCAATGCATAGAATGAAATTTTGCAGATTATAATCAGGAGTAACACCCAATATTTAACACTATTAAAATAGAACATAAGGGAGAATAGAAACTAATTTTTAACAATTATTCATTTATCTGATAATCATTAAGTGTTTTTTGTGTTCTGGGCATGATGCTATGCCCTATGCAGTCAGGGATATAATAATAGGCTTACAGACCAAATATCAAAGTGATGGTTAGATTTATATATGTCTAGATAATATAAAGAGAACAATAAGTTTTGTAAATGGACACTAATGACTTACGGAACACCAGGTTTTTATTTTTATTTTTTTAAGTTTGTTTATTTTGAGAGAGAGAGAGCACGGGCAAGGGGCAGAGAGATAGGGGAAAGAGAGAATCCCAAGCCAGCTCCACACTGTCGACGCAAAGCCTAATCCGGGGTTCGACCTCACAAACCGTGAGATCATGACCTGAGCCAGAACCAAATGCTGGATGTTCAATCAACTGAGCTACTCTGGAACCCAGGACCCCTGGAACACCAGGGTTTAAAAGTTGTATTAAGTATTATTTTAGAGGCACCTGGGCAGCTGACTGGGCATCTGACTCTTGATGTGGGCTCCAGTCGTGATCTCACACTGTGAGTTCGAGTGGCAAGTCTGTGCTGTCATCACAGAGCCTGCTTGGGATTCTCTGTGTCCCTTTCTTTCTTTTAACGTTTTTTTTAATTTATTTTTGAGACAGAGACAGAGCATGAACAGGGGAGGGTCAGCGAGAGGGAGACACAGAATCTGAAACAGGCTCCAGGCTCTGAGCTGTCAGCACAGAGCCCGACGCGAGGCTCAAACTCACGGACCGTGAGATCATGACCTGAGCCGAAGTCGGCCGCTTAACCGACTGAGCCACCCAGGCGCCCCCGTCTGTGTCCCTTTCTTTCTGCCCCTCCCCTGCTTGTACGGCGCTTTCTCTCAAGAATAAATAAATAAACATTTTAATTAATTAATTAATTAAAATAAAATAAATAAAATTATAACCCAAATACGTATAGCACTTTCTAGGACTAAACTTTTATCATGGAAATGAAAAGACTTTTGGACAAATAATTTACACTGAGGGACTTGACTAGGGTAGTGATGATGGAAGTGAAGAGGGAAGATTTGAGATTTTAGAAGGTAGAATCAACAGAATTTGAAGCTACATTAGAGAGGGGAATATTGTTTTCCGTAATTTTATTGTTATTTGGAGTTGGGAGAGATGGGTGGGGAAAGTTTAGAATTCAATGTAGAGATATTGGAAGCAAGTCAACCCCATTTTGTGTTAAGCCAGAGAAATCTGTCCTAAAAATATTCATTTGGGGGTTGTCAGTATAAATGAAACTGCTGATTTGGATGAGATTGTTAGGATCAAGGTTAGAGAGAGAAGGCCTAAAAAGAAGTGAGATACTACAATATTGAATGGCCTGTAGAGGAAAATGAAGTTGCAAGAGAGAAGGATCAGTAAGAGAATTAAGAGCAAGTTAAAGAAAGCCAACGGAGTATTTCTGGAAAGAAGTAGGGAGTATTCACCAGTGTCAAGTCCTTACTAAGATCGTTACTTACCTGTCAAATGAGATGAGAACAAGAAAAAAGTATCTTAGATTTAGTGCTATGGGAAGCCTTCAGGAATCTTGTGTACAGTTGTTTGGAGGGGTGATAGCAGAGGCCAGAATAAAGCAGGGATGAGGAAATGGAGATAGAAGTCCAAAATAAGTTTGATTTTGTAGGTGAAAAAGGGGTAAGTCAGTAAAGGAAGTATAGCTCAAAAGTGCGTTTCATTTTGCTTTGTTTGGATTAAATTGGGTTCGATTAGAACATGTTGAAATGATGTTGGGCAAGGATTCAGTCGATAAGGATTTAATTGAGTAACCAGGAGAAATTGGTTGAGAGGGTTCCTAGAAGGGTGAAAGGGACTAGGCATCAAAGGCATCAAAGCTCTGGTGCAGAGATTAGCTTTATATAGAGGAGAGTTCCTCCATGGTTTCTATCATAAAGCATATTGTTCTTTGGGTATGGTCATTTAACACTTATTATAGTACTATTTACCAAGTAGCATTGACAGAGTGTCAACCTACTTCTTTGACAAGAGTTTATGAGGTAGAGCTAGTCTAATTTGGTGGAAAGAAACACTAGATTTAGGAGAGAATAAGGAGGACAGAAAAACAGTCATCTCTCATCGCTAGGAAAGAATTTTCAAAAGAAGTCCTCTTAACTCTAAACAGCACATTATTGTGAGCTGGGAGAGGAGCTGGAAGAGGATGATTGTTTGATTACTAATAAATAACTGAAGGAACACATTCTCTGTGCCCCTCAATTCTTGGAGGTGAACATACTTTTCTTCTGATATGCAATGAAGTGGAGTTAATCTTAAAGGTCCCACCCCACAGCCTTCTTTGCATTTGAAAGGAACAAAAAAATCATGAACCAAGGATGTCAATAAGCCTAGGGTGGCAAAAGGAAAAGGGATGGAAGTGAAGTACCATAAAGAAATGGTGCCCATTTGTGTAACCTGTGGTTAAGATGCTATTCATCATCCAAGATTAAAGGAAGAAGTTTATTACATTGACTAGATGCAAGAGAACTTCAGGAAAGTTACTTCCAAGGAAAGACAAAGAGGTGCATTTTATCACCACTATCATTGCTTCATTCTTTTATCTGACAAGGAAAATTGATCTACTGGAGCCACAAACTCAAAAATGTGTCTTTGCTGCAGTGATGTGTTTCTTGCGTCTGCTTTGTCAATTGACACTACTAACAAGTCCATGCTAAACAATGTTTAGGTCTCTCCCATAGATTGCATTTGGAAAACCATTCTGCCAAGGAATAAAATATACCCATTTATGCTCGGCATGTGACAGACCAATACACTTCTAAATACTACAGTTTCTGCACTTGTTAAAGTTAGCTTGTTAAGATTTGTCTCTAGAAAAGAAATTTGTTGTTTAAATGAAATGTACTATCAAGAAATAGTAATATAAATAAAAATAAGAGTATGATTTATATTGATAATAGCCCATTTTTCCCATGTCAAATATGAACAAGACTGGAAATGTGACCTATATTCCTGAGGGAGCTCTCAGAACACATTGTCAACACAGTTGACAGGAACTGTTTATCCAAATAGATGACAGGAACTGTTTATCCAAATAGAATTCAGTTACAAAACTGAATTCTATGGGAATGCCGAGATGATACTACTGCATAAAGCTCATTGAGGATATTTAGAAAGAGGAATGATGGAATAGAGCACCTCTGGCCATATATATATACACATATATGTATATGTATATATACACACATGTATGTGTATATATACATATACATATATATGTATATATACACACATACATACATATACATATGTATATATACACATATATGTATATATATGTATATATATACATATGTGTATGTATATATATATATACACATATATGTGTATTTTTTTTAAGTTTTTTATTTATTTGAGAGAGAAAGAGTGAGAGAACACTAGCGGGGGTCTCAAACTCACAGTGTGAGATCATGACCTGAGCCGAGATCAAGATGCTTCATTGAACTACTCATGCACCCCGCCTCTGGCCATATTTACAAAGATAAGGTGGTAGTGGTTTTTACTAGTCAGCTAAGGAGAAGTAATCATATCAACTAGCTTTTCCTAGGAGGGCAAAAGCTAGGGTACAACCAGAGCCCAGTCTCTGAACATCAAATGACACACAAGATACTAAATAACCAAGAAGCCTTTGTTAATAGGCATCATTCTGAACAATCACCTCTTTAAAATAGGTAATACATGAACACAGTGTTTAAAAAACAGTCAAGCCATGCAAAATTATATATACACATATGCATATATGCACACACACAGAGTAAGGTAGCCTCTAGCCACTCCTCTCTAGTCATCCGCTTCTCAAAGATGTTGTTGTATATCCTTTCAGAGACGGTTGGTACAGTTTCCTCACTTCTAAATTTGGTAATTCCGCTGTATTTGGGATTTTGACAAGTTTTCCACCTGCTAAGAGAATATTCTGAAGCCAGTGTGTTCCTAAACTGAGAGCTAACGGAAAAGGAAATGCAAGAGACCAATGAGATCCTTGTCACAAGAAACAAAGGACACTGGGGAAAAAAAGGTATGAAAGGAAAAGGTAAATCAGCAATGATATTTGTAGAATAATGTTTCCCTCTTTAACAACATAGCTTAATTAGGAAAAACATAAGGCTTCAGAGTCACATTCTCATAAAATTCTGGCTATGTCACTGTCAAGCTGTGTAACTGGTCATTACTCAATCTTTGAGCTTTGCTTTGCCAAATTGTAAAAATAAAGGTAACATTAACTATCACATAGAGTTGTGAGGTATCTACTACTTAGGAAAAACCTAGTAAGTCGTGTGTTTTTATTTTCTTAGATACTGTTTAAAGGAAATGGTTATTGTTGTATTTTAATTGTTTCTTCCCTCTGATTTTACCTCAGGATTTATTTATGTTTTTAATCAAAATGTAATTGTCATATAACTACTTCAATATGTATTTGTTAATAATGTATCTAATGATTTAAATTTATTTATTTGTTTATTTTTAATTCCAATATAATTAAGATATAGTGTTGTATTAGTTTCAGGTGTACAATATAGTGATTTGACAATTCTATACATGACTCAATGCTCATTATGATAAATGTATTCTTAATCTCCTTTACCTATTTCACCCATCCCCACCCACCTCCTCTTTGGTAACCATTACTTTGTTCTCTACAGTTAAGAGTGTGTTTTTGTTTGCCTCTTTTTAAATGTGTTTATTTGTTTTGTTTCTTAAATTCCACATATAAGTGAAACTATATAGTATTTGTCTTTGACTGACTGACTTCACTTAGCATTATACCCTCTAGATTCATCCATATTGTTGCAGATGGCAAGATTCTATTCTTTTTTATGGCTGAATAATATATTCCATTGTATATGTATACCACATCTATCTATTCATCTGTTGATGGACAATTGCATTGCTTCCATATCTTGACTATTGTATATAATACTGCAATAAACATGTATATACATGTTTCAAGACCTGTCTGGACTAATGATGGAAATCCTGTTTTCCTGAAAGTGCCCTCTATAAGCCTTATGGCAGTCCTGGACATAGGCTGCAAAGTAAAGGTCAAGCTAAAGGAGCCAGCAGACATGTATCAGAAGTAAAGACTTTAACCCAACTTGTTACAAACTGGGGAAATATCAAACCAAAAAATAATTTTACTGTATCAGAGAACATAAAGTCTTTGAGATAGAAAAAAGTTTTAAGGTTATTGAGAGATTCTGATCCAATATTTGAATCTTGTTTACAGCATCTCTGCCAAGTGGAGATACATTCCATGTTAAATAACTCTAGTGAGGATAATCCACTATTTCCTTAGAAAGGTCACAGACATTTACTCTAATTTTAAAAAAGAAAAACAAAAAACAAAACCAGCAAGGTTTATAGGGACCTGCAATTCTAGATTCCAGGTGCTATCCCCATTTTCCATTTTCACTGGACTTCATTTTCACTCTCTTCCTCAAATTCATCTCCATATAGTGATTTACATATAGGACTGAGTTTATGGGAAGGCTGCCTTTTTAAACGTTTTTATTTATGGGAAGGCTGACCTTAAAGGAAGCTATTCTCTAAGAAAGTCATTTTGGGGGCCAGGAAGCAAAGTTTCCCCACCCTCAACCACCCCCACCCCAACCTATCATAGACTCTCACATCACACCATTAGCATTTCTGAAGAAATGACATTAAACTAAGTCACACTAGGGTGTTAATGACATATCAGATAGATTTTATCCTGACGTTTGGGGACCCTGGAAAGTAAAGAACCACTAGCAAAGGAAAGAGCACTGAAGTGGAGAAGAGAAAAGCAACACTGAGGCAAGATGAGCCAGTTTCCCAGTGGTCCATGGACAGAGATACTTAGTTGATTACATGTGAAGGACCTGGAATTTGTTCAAAATACTGTTTCTAGGATTCCTCCTTGTATTATTTTGTCTCAGTAGAACTGGGGTGAATTCTTGGGCAATTCTGATACTCAGCTAAATTTAGGAACTGCTAGCTATAAAGCCACATTAAAAAACACATACATACACAAAAACAAAACAACATGACCCCCACTTCGCATAAAAACACAAAGTCAGTGTCCCTATTCTGCCTAGGGCCATCTTGGTATGTTTATACAAAGCTCTTGTTCTAAAGTCACTAAGGTAAAGGTTATGGGGAGAGTCAATAGCACATTAGGTAGCTGATGAAATGTGCTACTGACTTTTTTAAAGTTTCTAAGTTTACTTAAACAACAGTAGGTTTTCAACCAGCAGAATACGCTGATGAATATAAAATACGTAACATTTTGCCTTTAAAACTTCTTTTGGCAGTTGCAGTATATGTCTCTAAGGATGAGAGTTTTATGAATTTGTAGCAAACACTAGGTCATTGGGCCTCAAGATAGCTTTGTGAATCAAGTGGCAAGTTTCAGCTCTGATTTCTCTTTGGGAAATGGACAAGGAGATAAAAATGCATTGCTATAATAGTGCAATGACAAAAAAAAATGTTCTCACAATTATGGTTGAAGCATTTAAGTCAAAGATATAACAATAATTAGCATTTGTTTAGCATTTTATAGTTTATAAAACTCATTTGCATATTTGATTCTTCTAATAATTCTGTAATATAGGTAGGATACGTGTTGAGATACCAATTTTATAGGTGAAGATTTCTCAAAACCCAAAGTTTGAGGGAATTTCCCAAGGTTTATAAGAGTATTCTAAGTTTTTAAAACAATTCCAGGTATGAGCCAGAATGTCATAAACTGTTTTGTGTTTTCTGAATAATTTGAGTTTATTAATTCATACAAAGAGTTGTTTAGTTACTCCTGGACACATGTAGTAAATAATAATAGAACTATCTTTAATGAAGTTGGAGCACATACTCTGAGCTAAGCCCTGTGTCAGGTGTACAAATTACCTCCAACCTTCATAACAATGCTGCAAAATGTTACCTTACTTTGCAAAAGAGGAAATTTAGACTTGGAGAGACTAAGTAAGGCGCCCAATGCTTAATAACTAACAAATTGCAAAGACAGCATTCAGACTCTCATCTTTTTGATACCAAAATTATTTCATTTTATCTTTCTTAAATGATTACAAGGACGTTTACTTACAATCATCAATTTTTAGTCACTTCAGAATTACTCAAATTACCTGTAACGTTAGTTCATTCTTTTATACAACCACACATGCTGAAAACATCCCCCCACCACACACACACACACACACACACATGGCTTATTTCTAGGGTCTAGGCATTAGATGGGTGCTGCATATAAAACAGAGGAAAAATATCCCCGTATGGAATTTGTAGTCTAGCCTGGGAAATGTATCAGTGAATAAATAACCAGAATATAAACTAATGAATACTACTTAGGAATCTCTGCCTAAAGCAAATACCAGGAAGTCATCACTGCCTTAGCTGTGTACTAAGTTTGAGTATGTAAAATAGTAAATCACAACCCTTAGTGAACAGCATTTAATTGATTTAATATTATATAATATGCTTGTAGGTGATGAAAAAAAGTAGACTTTTAAGAAATCCTTTTCCTTTTCGAAGTGCAAATTCCAGAATAAACTCAAATAGTTGGTAAATGCTGTAAAGCCTTCAGAAGTTTGTATAATCACTGATTTGGCTAGAGTAATTTTCTCAGTTTAATAATTATGACTATTACAGTCCTGAGTTTTACTCCCGGTCATGCGGTTGTAGCTGGTATTTATAACTACTATCAATTCCATAGTTCCTTTGCCCTCTGCAAGCTTCTTACCTGGTCATGGTCCCTTGTCTGGTAGGGTGACCCGAATCTTCATCTCTGAAGTGTGTGGATCATTAATCCTACTTGAACTCAGTTGTTGTAGTTCCTCCCTTGGCTTAAATCACCTGACGTGGGAAGAGTAAGAGCATGTAAAATGGAGACCTTCCACAATCCAAACGTACTCTTCCTTATCCCCAGTGTGCTGGAGTAACCCAATTTCCCCTTGGTAGTCAGGATCAAATCACCACACCATGAACAGTAAGTAACTACCTGCTTTGCCTGTTGATTGATTACCATGAGGAGCCCAAAGTAAACAGATAGCAGTCTCAACTTCCAGCTTAATGGAGCCATTCTTGTGTCCTCTGGTGAAAACATTCCTCCATTTGGAACTAAGACCTGTATACCACCAGAACCCAAAGTCACAAGAAGCAAAAAGTTTGCTAGTGGATCACTAGGGGTAAAAATGGGAATGACTCCTTTCATTATATATGAATAATATATACAATATATTATTAACATAATATTATGTATGTAACATACATATATATTAATAAATATATATATGTAATAAAATATATATATAACATAATAATGAAAGGAGTCACTCCCATTTTTACCCCCTTTTATTCCCAGACCCATGAATTCTGTCTATAGGAGAAAGCACCACATACATTATCTGATTTAGAACATATACTGCATCCTGGAGGATGTTGCCTCAGCTGCACAAAGTATGCCATATGTTACTTAGCTGGTACCATATCTGAGTCTTCAAAAAGCCAATCCACCATTCTTTCAAATCTGTGGCTTTAGGGTGATGGGGGATAGAGTAGGATTGATGAATTCTATGAGGAAACTACCATTACCACACTTCATTTCTATACAAAGACTTCCTTCATCAAAAGTGATGCTGTGTGGGGGCGCCTGGGTGGCTCAGTCGGTTGAGCATCCGACTTCAGCTCAGGTCATGATCTCACACTCCATGAGTTTAAGCCCCGCGTCGGGCTCTGTGCTGACAGCTCAGAGCCTGGAGCCTGCTTCAGATTCTGCATCTCCCCCTCTCTCTGCCCTTCCCCTGCTCATGCTCTGTCTCTCTCTGTCTCAAAAATAAATAAAAACATTTAAAAAAAATTTTTAAGTGATGCTGTGTACAATACGATGACAGTGGATAAGCCACTCTATAAATCCATGGATGGTGGTTTTGGCATAAACTTTATGTACAGAGAAGGAAAATCTATATAGAGATTAAGTGTCTATTCCAGTGAGAACAAAGTGCTGGTCTTCCCATAGTGGAAGTAGTTCAACATTATGTTGATAATAACCTGTTCCAGCTAGGTGACAGATCCTCCTCAAGGAATGGTTCTGTATAAGGGCCTCAGTTTATATGTTCTCTAGTAACGTAATCACATCTGGAATAGCAGCTACAATTGGAATCACTATCTAACTGAGTTTACAATAATCCACTGTCATTCTGCAAGATCCATCTGTCTTCTACAGGCTCTCCCTAACACTTATTTTACTGGCCAATAAGTAATGCAGTACACATGAATTTTTTGCCTTCTTCCTAATGTTCATATAGGCATCTTTTTAGATGTGTACACCTTCAGAATTCTATCAAAACTAGAAGGAAAATTGGAGAGTATTTTTCTTTAAAGCACTACCTTGGGAATCTAAGCCATAAAGGAAAACATTAGCACTTCTATCTCTTTATTTATAATAATAGTTACATTTACTGTGAATTTATCCTCACAAAAACCTACAACTTAAATATTAATCCCATTTGTTAAATTGGAAAACTGAGATGCAGTGGAATTAAATGACATGGCCCCAGTCCCATAGCTGGTAGAGTAGAGCAAGGTCTTAGCCAGATTCCTCACTCCAAAGCTCTTTCTCTTTATACTACACCACATTCTAACTCATGAGATTATGTTATTCTCTTCCTAAGACATGCTTTGGTATTGCATGATATAATTTTATTCTTAAAAGAAATACAAGTAAGAAGGTAGTGAAAATAGTTAGAGTTACATGTTTTCAAGCACTTTTATTTTTTTTTAAGTTTATTTATTTATTTTGAGCAAGAGAGAGTGTGAGCAGGGGAGGGGCAGAGGGAGAGGGAGAGAGAAAATCCCAAGCAGGCTCTGCTCTGTCAGCACAGAGCCCAATGCAGGCTCTATCCCACGAACCCCGAGATTATGACCTGAGCTGAAATCAAGAGTTGGATGCTTAACCAACTGAGCCACCCAGGCAACCCTCAAACACTTTTAAACTTTTTATTTTAACATGCATTTTGAATTTCATAAATACTTTTGTAGCATTTACCTTTTCCATACTTTCTGTTCATCAAGGTAAATTGAGGAGAATAATGATAAAAAATTATTGTGGAATTTTATCAAATCTCACAAAGATAATGCCCATGAAACAGGTTTGAAAATCTGCAGTTCCCTATATGGATGTTAGCAATTATTATTTATTGACTCTTAAACCTTTGTAATATAGGAAAGTTAAAACATATGCAAAAGGTTTAAAAATAACTCAGGATCAATCTTGCTTCATTTTTTACAGAGCTCACTTCTTTCCTCGCCCACCCACTCCCAGATCATCTTAAAGCAAATTCCTAGATAATTTTATTAGTTGTAAGAGTGTATAGCTTCTCCAAATTAAAGAATTAGCAAGCGTGTCCTGGTGCATATCGTTGATCATCAAACAACACATTGTTGAGGTGGGGTCACCATGGTTTCATCTTCAAGGTGTTTATGATCCTTTCCTGAAGTGTATTTTCTCAAAGTCTGGAGTCTTAGCTCCTGAGGAATGTCTTTCTTAGAGCTACTAAAACAAGACACTCTAATCAACTCTCTTGACCATACTTACATGGAGCAGAGACTGATGATGGTACTTTAATAAAAACAATGAAGTTTTTAGTAGGCCAACCAGCTAGAGTATTACCGCTACCTGACCATTTTTTTCTAAATCTGACCAGTGCAATGTGAGAAGTGATTTCTGTCACTACCCGCTCTTTTCCTCAAGGAAGTTTGCATGCTTTCAGGGGCACTTGGGTGGCTCATTTGGTTGAGCATCCAATTTTGGCTAGGGTCATGATCTCACAGTTTGTGGGTTCAAGCCCCATATCAGGCTCTGTGCTGACAGCTCAGAGCCTGGAGCCTGCTTTGGATTCTGTGTCTCCCTCTCTTTCTGCCCCTCCCTCACTCACACTATGTCTCTCTCTGCCTCTTAAAAGTGAATAAATGTTAAAAAAAAAAGTTTAAAAAAATTGGCATGCTTTCAACTTGTTCTTTTTTCTAACCTTCTGGTCCAGATACGAAAGTGAGGGGGGGGGGGGGTGGACAAGAGCAGCCAGCTTGGACCCAGAGACAAAAGCCACATGTTGAGGATGGCAGGGCCTCTTTACTAGCCCAGAACGACTTATTTCTAGAATATTAGGTAAAAGAGATAAAAATGACATTTTTCTTTCTTTCTTTCTTTCTTTCTCTTTCTTTCTTTCTCTTTCTTTCTTTCTTTCTTTCCTTCTCTCTCTCTTTCTTTCTTTCTTTCTTTCTTTCTTTCTTTCTTTCTTTCTTTCTAAGAACCACTTATTTCTTGGGGCACCTGGGTGGCTCAGTCGGTTGAGCATCCGACTTTAGCTCAGGTCATGATCTCGTGGGTTGTGGGTTTGAGCCCCGCGTCAGACTCTGTGCTGACAGCTCAGAGCCTGGAACCTACTTTGGATTCTGTGTCTCTGGATCTCCCTGCCCCTCCCCTGCTCAGAATCTATCTCTCTCTCAAAAATAAACATTAAAAAAAAACGGGGACAAAACATAAAAGACTCTTAAATGTGGAGAACAAACACAGGGTTATGGAGGGGTTGTGGGAGAGGGGATGGGCTAACTGGGTAAGGGACATTAAGGAATCTACTCTTGAAATCATTGTTGCACTATATGCTAACTAACTGGGAGGTAAAAAAAAAAAAAAAAAAAAGAACCAGCACAAAGCCCAGCACAGTGCTTGAACTCAGGAGCCTGAGATCAAGACCTTAGCTGAAATCAAGAGTTGAATGCTTAACCAACTGAGCCACCCAGGCACCCCACTCCCACCACCAAAATGACATTTTTCTTAAGCCACTGTATTTCTATATCTCTTTGTTACAAAAAGCTTAGACTATACCATAATTAACTAATGTATCTATAAAATATTGAAACTAAAACCAAATGTTTAGATTTTTTGTTTGCTTATTTTACAAGCACTTTTTGTTTGTATAAGAATCTCTAAGATCTTCAGGGACAGGGATTATGCCTTATTATTTTTCTATCGCTAGGACCCTATCATTTTTGTATCCCTAGAGATATATAGAAATGACTTAACAAATATATGCCAGGATATATTTATAGATAGTTATAATTATATATTTATTGTATATTAAATAGTGTTATGCATTATTTGTTATATATTTATTTATATCATATATAATAAATATATCCTTGGATATATATATCCAAGGAGTTTGTGCCTTCCTCAAATTTCTCTATCAACATCTTGTTAAGTCTTATAACTTGGATTAATCCTATGCTTATATCATTTCTTTCAAAAGAGAAACTATAGAAGCCAGAGATGGCAGCACTGACTTCCCTAAAATCATGTGGCAAAGGAAAAGCCTGTTCCAGCTCTTCTGTTATTCCTTTGCCACTGTTCTGTAAGCAGTCTTTGGAAATAAAAACAAAAATCACTATCATCTGACACAGAAATAGAAAAGATGCATGTCTCCTCAATTCCAATGCCTGACCTTGTTGACTGGTCCTTTTTTTGTCATCTGACTGCTATGAATTGGTGCTTTTAGAAATATGAAATGTCCTATTTGAAATTTGGTTCTGTTTGCCTAGATGTGAATAAAAGGTAGAGTTTGAGTTATTGTAGTAATGTTGATGTAACCCATCGATACAATATGTTATTTTGTGACAGCAGTCTTGATATTAACTAATAATAATGCCATTTAGTTCTTAAAAAGTAAAGTGGGTGGCTCAGTCTGTTAAGTGTCTGACTCTTGGTTTCCTCTCAGGTCATGATCTCACCCTTCCTGAGTTTGAGCCCTGCATCAGGCTCTACGCTGACAGTGCAGAGCCTGTGTGGGATTCTCTCTCTCCCCTCTCTTTCTGCCCCTACCCTACTCATGCTCTCTCTCTCAAAAAAAAAAAAAAAAAAAAAAACCTAAAAAACAAAACAAAACAAAAACCCAAAGTGGTGTTTCTTTTATGCAGCTAAACAGGAACTTAAAGATCGTTTCATGTTTAACACTAGTGTGGTCCTGATTTTCTCATTGACTGACTAGGCTATTTTAGGAAAGTAAAATTGAGACCAATATTTTGGAGGGTTAATCCTAAGTAGAACTCAGTTAATTATTACTAGACAGTCATTGGTCAAATTTTTAAAAAGTAAAACATACTGAGTAGGTTTTATCACAAAATATACTCTTGAGCAAGATAATAGAATTCTGTTAATACATTGAAAAGTAATTAAGGTGCTTTTCTCTTTTCAGTGTACCATTTGATAAGAAGATAACTACTTTTGTCAGAAAAAGAAATAAGTCCAGTTTTTATTTTGCATGTACTTTATTACTGACATTCAAGAAAGTATATTGGGTAATTTTAAAGCTAGCAATTATAAACTATATAGTTTGTTCAAAGCAACTGTAATAATTCATGTTTGCTGGGCTAGATCATGAGAGTAAACTGCTTTCAGTAGAATCAGCACTACTGTTTTCCCTCTGGTCAAGGGTCAAGAAGATACTGTATCATATGACAGAGTATTGGGCCAATGAATAATAAAAGTTTGCTGATTGAAAAAGTTTCTCTATTGCGAACATTTGGTTAACTTGAAATAGTAGTATTTGAATACCAACCAGATACCTTTTATTATCTGTGCTTATGTCTTGGGGGGAAAAAAGAGCAATTCAGCAAGACTTATTTTTCCATGAGTGTACAAAGTAAATGCTACATCTTCATGGCATAGAAAAGTGAATTAAAAATTGAATTATCAGCTACAAAACAGTATGGTACTGGCACAAAAACAGACCCATAGATTAATGGAACAGAATAGAGACCCTGAAATAAACCCATACTGATACGGTCAATTAATCTATGACAAAGGAGGCAAGAATATACCTTGGACATTCTTAGACATATTAGGAAAAGGACAGCCTCTTCAATAAAGTGTTGGGAAAACTGGACAGTTACATGCAAAAGAATGAAGCTGGACCATTTTCTTACACCATACACAAAAACTCAAAATGGATTAAAGACTTAAATATGAGACTTGAAACCATAAAACTCCTAGAAAAAAACATAGCCAGTAATTTCTTTGATGTCGGTCATTGAAACATTATTTTAGATATATCTCCTAAAGCAAGAGGAACAAGGAATGCCTGGGTGGCTCAGTTGGTTAGGCATTCGACTTCAGCTCATGTCATGATCTCACAGTTTATGAGTTTGAGCCCCACATCAGGCTCTCTTCTGTTGGCCTAGAGCCTACTTCAGATCCTATGTCCCTGTCTCTCTGCCCTTCCCCTGCTCATGTTCTCTCTCAAAAATAAAATTAAAATTTTTGTAAAAGAAAACAAGAGAAACAAAAGCAAAAATAAACTGTTGAGATTACATCAAAATCAAAAGCTTTTGCACAGTGAAGGAAACCATCAACAAAACTAAAAGGCAACGTACTGAATGGGAGAAGATATTTACAAATGACATATCCAGTAAAGCATTAGTATCCAAAATATATAAAGAGCTTATACAGCTCTGGGGCACCTGGGTTAAGCATCTGGCTCTTGATTTCGGCTCATGTCATGCATGATCTTGCAGTTCGTGAGATCGAGCCCTGAGTCAGGCTCTGTGCTGACAATGCAGAGCCTGCTTGGGGTTCTTTCCCTCCCTCTCTCTCTTACCCTTCCCTGATCATGCACTCTCTCTCTCAAAATAAATAAATACATTTTAAAAGAAAGAACTTATACAGCCCAACACCAAAAATAATCTGATTAAAAATGGGGAGAGGACCCAAATAGATATATTTTTCCTAAAAAGACATACAAATGGCAAACATACCTATGAAAAGATGCTCAACATCATTCATCATTAGGGAAATGCAAATTAAAACCACAATGAAAAATTATTTTACACATGTCAGACTAGAATAAAAAAGACAAGAAATAACAACTGTTGGTGAGGTTGTGGAGAAAAAGAAAGACTTATGCCCTGTTGGTGGGAATGTAAATTGCTGCAACCACTATGGAAAACAGTAGGAAGATTCCTCAAAAAATTAAAACTAGGAATACCATATGATCTAGTAATTCCACTAATGGGTATTTATCCAAAGAAGACAAACACTAATTTGAAAAGATATATACACCCCTATGTGTATTGCAGCATTATACCAAAGCTAAGATATGAAAGCAACCCAAGTGTCCATCGATAAATGAATAGATAAGGAAAATGTGGTGTATATATACAATGGAACATTAGTCATAAAAAAATAATGAGAATTTGCCATTTGTGGGTGAACCTGGAGGGTATTATGCTGAGTGAAATAAGTCAGACAGAGATAGGCAAATGCTACATGATTTCCTTATATGTGGAATCTAAAAAACAAAACAAACAAACAAACACATGCAGAGAAAAAACTGATGGTTGCCAAAGGGGACAGGAGTGGGAAGATGGGCAGAATGGGTGGAGAGGAGCAGGAGATACAGGCTTCCACTTATGGAATGAATAAGTCATGGAAATAGAAAGTACACCATAGGGAATATAGTCAATGGCATTGTTAAAGTGTTGTAGGATGACAGATGGTAGGTAGTTACCCTTGTGGTGAGCATAGCATAACGAACTAACTTGTCAAATCACTGTGTTGTACGCCTGAAACCAACGTAACATTGTGTGTCAACTATACTTCAGTTTAAAGTGTTTTTTAATTATCAGCCCTGATTGTATGAAGAAATAGGCTAACTCAACAATGGAGACAACTAAATTATACCTTGTGAATTTAAATGAGGGAATTAAACGTAGTAAAGTTTATCTTATTTTAATAGAATCTATCATTACAGCTTCTTTTTAAATTACAATTCTGATTGGAAATTTTCTACTTAAAAATCCCCCATGATTCCCTACTGTTCATGAGATCAAGCTCAAATCATTACCCAGCCAACAAAATTGGACTTGGTCTGGTTCCAACCCGATCAGAATAGCCTCGATTTCTACTGATGTGTTCCATGCACTTGCACTCCAGCTGCATAGAACTTTAAACTGCTTTCTGAACAGACTGTGTTATGAATTTTCTTTTTTTCACATTATGAAAAGAAAACATGACCACATCAGAAAATGCTGAAAAGAAAAAAACTGAAGCCGTTTCCATAATCTCGGCACAGTTTACAAAGTAGTGTTTTACTTTGAAAACAAAGAAATGGAGCCACAAACCAAGGGATGTAGGCAGCTTCTAGATTCTCCCCCAGGGCTCCAGGTGGAACACAGCCCTGATGATACCTCGGTTATAGCCCAGTGAAACTCATTCTAACCTCTACACTGTAATATAATAGATTTGTGTTTTTTTAAGCCATGAAGTGTGTTACAGTAGCAATAGTAAAATAATATAATACCTTACAAAATTTAAGACACAGCAGAAGAGCATAATATATGCCTATTTTAAAATTTATTTTAGCACTAAAATCCAATGACTATATTTGGCTCAATATTTTTTGAGAAAGTATATTTGGGAAGTTTCACATTGCTATTGAAATTTTACAGGTAGGATTTTATGATAACCTTGGACTACAAGTTAAAATAAGGATTGGGGCACCTGGGTGGCTCAGTGGGTTGAGCATCTGACTTCAGCTCAGGTCATGATCTCATGGTTTGTGGGTTTGAGCCCCACATCAGGCTCTGTGCTGACAGCTCAGAACCTGGAGCCTGTTTCAAATTCTGTGTCTCCCACTCTCTCTCTTTATCCTTCCCCCACTTGCTCTCTGTGTGTGTGTCTCTCTCTCAAAAATAAATAAACATTAAAAAAAATAAGGAGTGATTGTATAATGAAGCTGCACAATAAGAGATGTGATATCGATGAGGGTAGGAACCACATTGATTTTGTTCACTACTGATATTTATTATTTATAGTGTTGGGCATATGACAAGTACTCAGTAAATTTTCATGGAATGAACTGAATGAGTGAAATCAGATTCTTTTTTTTTTTTAATATATGAAATTTATTGTCAAATTGGTTTCCATACAACACCCAGTGCTCATCCCAAAAGGTGCCCTCCTCAATACCCATCACCCACCCTCCCCTCCCTCCCACCCCCCATCAACCCTCAGTTTGTTCTCAGTTTTTAACAGTCTCTTATGCTTTGGCTCTCTCCCACTCTAACCTCTTTTTTTTTTTTTTCCTTCCCCTCCCCCATGGGTTTCTGTTACGTTTCTCAGGATCCACATAAGAGTGAAACCATATGGTATCTGTCTTTCTCTGTATGGCTCATTTCACTTAGCATCACACTCTCCAGTTCCATCCACGTTGCTACAAAAGGCCATATTTCGTTCTTTCTCATTGCCACGTAGTATTCCATTGTGTATATAAACCACAATTTCTTTATCCATTCATCAGTTGATGGACATTTAGGCTCTTTCCATAATTTGGCTATTGTTGAGAGTGCTGCTATAAACATTGGGGTACAAGTGCCCCTATGCATCAGTACTCCTGTATCCCTTGGGTAAATTCCTAGCAGTGCTATTGCTGGGTCATAGGGTAGGTCTATTTTTAATTTTCTGAGGAACCTCCACACTGCTTTCCAGAGCGGCTGCACCAATTTGCATTCCCACCAACAGTGCAAGAGGGTTCCCGTTTCTCCACATCCTCTCCAGCATCTATAGTCTCCTGATTTGTTCATTTTGGCCACTCTGACTGGCGTGAGGTGATATCTGAGTGTGGTTTTGATTTGTATTTCCCTGATAAGGAGCAACGTTGAACATCGTTTCATGTGCCTGTTGGCCATCCGGATGTCTTCTTTAGAGAAGTGTCTATTCATGTTTTCTGCCCATTTCTTCACTGGGTTATTTGTTTTTCGGGTGTGGAGTTTGGTGAGCTCTTTATAGATTTTGGATACTAGCCCTTTGTCCGATATGTCATTTGCAAATATCTTTTCCCATTCCGTTGGTTGCCTTTTAGTTTTGTTGGTTGTTTCCTTTGCTGTGCAGAAGCTTTTTATCTTCATAAGGTCCCAGTAATTCACTTTTGCTTTTAATTCCCTTGCCTTTGGGGATGTGTCGAGTAAGAGATTGCTATGGCTGAGGTCAGAGAGGTCTTTTCCTGCTTTCTCCTCTAGGGTTTTGATGGTTTCCTGTCTCACATTCAGGTCCTTTATCCATTTTGAGTTTATTTTTGTGAATGGTGTGAGAAAGTGGTCTAGTTTCAACTTTCTGCATGTTGCTGTCCAGTTCTCCCAGCACCATTTGTTAAAGAGACTGTCTTTTTTCCATCGGATGTTCTTTCCTGCTTTGTCAAAGATGAGTTGGCCATACGTTTGTGGGTCTAGTTCTTGGATTTCTATTCTATTCCATTGGTCTATGTGTCTGTTTTTGTGCCAATACCATGCTGTCTTGACGATGACAGCTTGGTAGTAGAGGCTAAAGTCTGGGATTGTGATGCCTCCTGCTTTGGTCTTCTTCTTCAAAATTACTTTGGCTATTCGGGGCCTTTTGTGGTTCCATATGAATTTTAGGATTGCTTGTTCTAGTTTCGAGAAGAATGCTGGTGCAATTTTGATTGGGATTGCATTGAATGTGTAGATAGCTTTGGGTAGTATTGACATTTTGACAATATTTATTCTTCCAATCCATGAGCAGGGAATGTCTTTCCATTTCTTTATATCTTCTTGAATTACCTGCATAAGCTTTCTATAGTTTTCAGCATACAGATCTTTTACATCTTTGTTAGATTTATTCCTAGGTATTTTATGCTTCTTGGTGCAATTGTGAATGTGATCAGTTTCTTGATTTGTCTTTCTGTTGCTTCATTGTTAGTGTATAAGAATGCAACTGATTTCTGTACATTGATTTTGTATCCTGCAACTTTGCTGAATTCATGTATCAGTTCTAGCAGACTTTTGGTGGAGTCTATCGGATTTTCCATGTATAATATCATGTCATCTGCAAAAAGCGAAAGCTTGACTTCATCTTTGCCAATTTTGATGCCTTTGATTTCCTTTTGTTGTCTGATTGCTGATGCTAGAACTTCCAGCACTGTGTTAAACACCAGCAGTGAGAGTGGGCATCCCTGTCGTGTTCCTGATCTTAGGGAAAAAGCTCTCAGTTTTTCCCCATTGAGGATGATGTTAGCTGTGGGCTTTTCATAAATGGCTTTTATGATCTTTAAGTATGTTCCTCCTATCCCGACTTTCTCAAGGGTTTTTATTAAGAAAGGGTGCTGGATTTTGTCAAAGGCCTTTTCTGCATCGATTGACAGGATCATATGGTTCTTCTCTTTTTTTTTATTAATGTGATGTATCACGTTGATTGATTTGCAAATGTTGAACCAGCCCTGCATCCCAGGAATGAATCCCACTTGATCATGGTGAATAATTCTTTTTATATGCTGTTGAATTCGATTTGCTAGTATCTTATTGAGAATTTTTGCATCCATATTCATCAGGGATATTGGCCTGTAGTTCTCTTTTTTTACTGGGTCTCTGTCTGGTTTAGGAACCAAAGTAATACTGGCTTCATAGAATGAGTCTGGAAGTTTTCCTTCCCTTTCTATTTCTTGGAATAGCTTGAGAAGGATAGGTATTATCTCTGCTTTAAACGTCTGGTAGAACTCCCCTGGGAAGCCATCTGGTCCTGGACTCTTATTTGTTGGGAGATTTTTGATAACCGATTCAATTTCTTCGCTGGTTATGGGTCTGTTCAAGCTTTCTATTTCCTCCTGATTGAGTTTTGGAAGAGTGTGGGTGTTTAGAAATTTGTCCATTTCTTCCAGGTTGTCCAATTTGTTGGCATATAATTTTTCATAGTATTCCCTGATAATTGTTTGTATCTCTGAGGGATTGGTTGTAATCATTCCATTTTCATTCATGATTTTATCTATTTGGGTCATCTCCCTTTTCTTTTTGAGAAGCCTGGCTAGAGGTTTGTCAAGTTTGTTTATTTTTTCAAAAAACCCAACTCTTGGTTTCGTTGATCTGCTCTACAGTTTTTTTAGATTCTATATTGTTTATTTCTGCTCTGATCTTTATTATTTCTCTTCTTCTGCTGGGTTTAGGCTGCCTTTGCTGTTCTGCTTCTATTTCCTTTAGGTGTGCTGTTAGATTTTGTATTTGGGATTTTTCTTGTTTCTTGAGATAGGCCTGGATTGCAATGTATTTTCCTCTCAGGATTGCCTTCGCTGCGTCCCAAAGCGTTTGGATTGTTGTATTTTCATTTTCGTCTGTTTCCATATATTTTTTAATTTCTTCTCTAATTGCCTGGTTGATCCACTCATTCTTTAGTAGGGTGTTCTTTAACCTCCACGCTTTTGGAGGTTTTCCAGACTTTTTCCTGTGGTTGATTTCAAGCTTCATAGCATTGTGGTCTGAAAGTATGCATGGTATAATTTCAATTCTTGTAAACTTATGAAGGGCTGTTTTGTGACCCAGTATATGATCTATCCTGGAGAATGTTCCATGTGCACTCGAGAAGAAAGTATATTCTGTTGCTTTGGGATGCAAAGTTCTAAATATATCTGTCAAGTCCATCTGATCCAATGTATCATTCAGGGCCCTTGTTTCTTTATTGACCGTGTGTCTAGATGATCTATCTATTTCTGTAAGTGGAGTGTTAAAGTCCCCTGCAATTACCACATTCTTATCAATAAGGTTGCTTATGTTTACGAGTAATTGTTTTATATATCTGGGGGCTCTGGTATTCGGCGCATAGACATTTATAATTGTTAGCTCTTCCTGATGGATAGACCCTGTAATTATTATATAATGCCCTTGTTCATCTCTTGTTACAGCCTTTAATTTAAAGTCTAGTTTGTCTGATATAAGTATGGCTACTCCAGCTTTCTTTTGGCTTCCAGTAGCATGATAAATAGTTCTCCATCCCCTCACTCTCAATCTAAAGGTGTCCTCAGGTCTAAAATGAGTCTCTTGTAGACAGCAAATAGATGGGTCTTGTTTTTGTATCCATTCTGATACCCTATGTCTTTTGGTTGGCGCATTTAATCCATTTACATTCAGTGTTATTATAGAAAGATACGGGTTTAGAGTCATTGTGATGTCTGTATGTTTTATGCTTGTAGTGATGTCTCTGGTACTTTGTCTCACAGGCTCCCCCTTAGGATCTCTTGTAGGGCTGGTTTAGTGGTGACAAATTCCTTCAGTTTTTGTTTGTTTGGGAAGACCTTTATCTCTCCTTCTATTCTAAAGAAATTTTTTTTTTTAACGTTTATTTTTGAGACAGAGAGAGACAGAGCATGAATGGGGGAGGGTCAGAGAGAGGGAGACACAGAATCTGAAACAGGCTCCAGGCTCCGAGCTGTCAGCACAGAGCCTGACGCGGGACTTGAACTCATGGACCACGAGATCATGACCTGAGCTGAAGTCGGCCGCTTAACCGACTGAGCCACCCAGGCGCCCCTATCTCTCCTTCTATTCTAAATGACAGACTTGCTGGATAAAGGATTCTCGGCTGCATATTTTTTCTGTTTAGCACACTGAAGATATCATGCCAAGACTTTCTGGCCTGCCAAGTTTCAAAGGAGAGATCAGTCACGAGTCTTAGAGGTCTCCCTTTATATGTGAGGGCACGTTTATCCCTTGCTGCTTTCCGAATTTTCTCTTTATCCTTGTATTTTGCCAGTTTCACTATGATATGTTGTGCAGAAGATCGATTCAAGTGACATCTGAAGGGAGTTCTCTGTGCCTCTTGGATTTCAATGCCTTTTTCCTTCCCCAGTTCAGGGAAGTTCTCAGCTATAATTTCTTCAAGTACCCCTTCAGCACCTTTCCCTCTCTCTTCCTCCTCTGGGATACCAATTATGTGTATATTATTTCTTTTTAGTGTATCACTTAGTTCTCTAATTTTCCCCTCATACTCCTGGATTTTTTTATCTCTCTTTCTCTCAGCTTCCTCTTTTTCCATAACTTTATCTTCTAGTTCACCTATTCTCTCCTCTGCCTCTTCAAGCCGAGCCGTCGTGGTTTCCATTTTGTTTTGCATTTCATTTAAAGCGTTTTTCAGCTCCTCGTGACTGTTCCTTAGTCCCTTGATCTCTGTAGCAAGAGATTCTCTGCCGTCCTCTATACTGTTTTCAAGCCCAGCGATTAATTTTATGACTATTATTCTAAATTCACTTTCTGTTATATTATTTAAATCCTTTTTGATCAGTTCATTAGCTGTTGTTATTTCCTGGAGATTCTTCTGAGGGGAATTCTTCCGTTTGGTCATTTTGGATAGTCCCTGGAGTGGTGAGGACCTGCAGGGCACTTCCCCTGTGCTGTGGTGTATAACTGGAGTTGGTGGGCGGGGCCGAAATATTAAATATATTTTTAAAGGAACAAATCATCCTATAACCTTTTGTAACACCAAAGAGCTGTAGTCAAATAGACCACAAAATTGTGGTCATAATGATCTTGAATCATCAAAAATGCATTCAATTTCATTCATTTAGCCAACTAATATTTATTAAGGAACCTCAAAATGCTATATGCTGTACCAGGCTTCATTGGGCAGGTCCTCTCTAGGACTTCTTCGTCTGATACAAAATAGTTCAAACACTTCAAATGTAATATGATAAATATTGTAATAGATCACAGAAGTAGGCTAAAAAGTACTATGAAGGGATAATTCAGAGAAATTATAGTTGAATTAAGTGGGAATCAAAAGCTCAGAAAGCACTTACCTCTCTGGGGAAGAAAGCATTCTCAGTGGTTATGGAGGGGTGAAAAGGCATGGCATGTTTAGGAAATTATGGAAAATCCAGGTGTGTCCTGGGGATAAGGTGGATGAGAGAGAAGCCTACAAAAAAAAGTGAGGCCTTGTATGACTTGCTAAGAGGTTTAACTAATATCTGGAGTCAGAGTTTTTGTTACAAGAAACAGGAGAAAAAGAACATCGTGATGCACATTGTGGGACTCACAAAGTCAGCAGGAGGCTGAAGATAAGATTTGGAAAACAGAAGAAAGCCAGGGAGCTCCCGCTGTGGTCAAGAACACACATTACACTAGCTGTTTCTTAGAATAGACTGGCAGGAGTCCCCTTCACCAGTGCAGCGTGCTCCTGCAGGTTCCCTGACACCCAAGGTGTCCCTTGGCTTCACCTCCAGAGTCAATGCCCTGGTTAGGAGGATGCAAATTCTTCCCCTTTCAGTTTCCATAGTAAAAGATGGGGCATGGAGTCCTATCAAAACCATACACAATAGCAGATTCTCCCAAAATAGGAAAAGGGACCTGAATAATTGACAAGAACAAAAAGCAACCCACAAAAACAATTTCGATAGGGGGCAACACCACCAATAACCAAAAAACCATACAAGATTTTAAATAGTGACAAGATCAGATTCATTTGTTCAATAGAAGATGGCTATAAAATGACTTAAATGATGCACAAGTGGACACATTGAAAAATAATTTCTCTTCTTCTGATCCCCAGGTTGATGTTTGCTCTCCCCAGTGACATTTTCCATTTTCTTGCATAATCATATATATGTGGATAGGATATTGCCTTTTATATGTTAATTTTAACTAATGAATTCTTTTATAGTTTATAATAGTTTTTTAGTTGATTCTATTTGGCTGATCAATTTTCCTGGTGTGGTAGCAGAATAATGACCCCCTCCCCCCACAACAGGTGCCCAAATCCTAATCCCTGGAACCTACAACTCTTGATAAAGATTCTCTCCTTGATCAAATTTTAATCAGGCTCCCTAGAGCCACCTTTTGAACTAGGTCTTGACCTTTGGGCTTCCATGTTTGTCTTTGCATTGCCCAGTTTTAGCAAGAATCCTGCTAAGTCAACTTAGCTAGGAACCCCACCCTTGATATCTAATCACTCCAGGTACCTGATCAAATTCCTCATCCTCCACCAACTGATAGCTGATCATCCTGGCCTGCCTTTAGTAACTAACAATCCTGTCAAGTTGGTTTAGCCAGAAATCCCGTTTACCCTTGATGTTTCCCCTTAGTAATTTTCCATCCACTGACCCTCGTCCTGTTCTTTGGTTGTAAATCCCCACTTGTCCATGTATTCAGAGTTAAGCCCAGTTCTATACCATATTCTTTTCCTCTATTGCAATAGTCTTGAATAAAATCTGATTTTATCACTTTAACACAGCTATGGTGCTTTTTTTTTAAATTTTTTAATGTTTATTCATTTTTGAGATGAGAGAGAGAGACAGACAGACAGACAAGAGCACAAGTGGGGTTGGGGCAGAGGGAGAGAGGGAGACACAGAATCCGAAGCAAACTCCAGGCCCTGAGCTATCATCACAGAGCCCAACAGGGGGTTCAAACCCATGAATCGCGAGATCATGACCTGATCCGAAGTCAGAGGCTTAACTGACTGAGCCACCCTGGCACCCCAGCTCCAATGTTTCTTTGACACTATGTTGTTACCCTGTATGGCAAAAAGGATTTCCAGATTATACTACATTAAGGATCCTGAGATGGGGAGATTATCCTGGGTTATCTGGGTAGATTCAATATAATCATAAAGACCCTTAAAAGATGGGAGAAAGAGGCAGAAAAGTTAGACAATGAGATGTAATGATAGAAGCAACTGTTGGATTGGTAACAGGCCACAAACCAAGGATTCTGTGCAAACTCTGGAAGCTGGACAAAGCCAATAATTGGACTCTTCCCTAGATTCTCCAAAAGGAATATCCCTGATGCTACCTTGATTTCAGCCCAGTGAAACCCCTTTTGGACTTCTGATCTCCAGAAATGTAAGATCATAAATTTGTGGTAATTTGTTTTATAAATTGTTTTAATTTCTTTATAAAACAATAAAGAAATTAATAACATGGTCTTTTAAATAACTCCCCCTTTTTTTAAAGAAATGATAGACTACTACATTATTTTTCTGTACCTTTGCTTTTTTCTCTCTTACTAATATATCTGAAAGACCATTTCTTTTTCTTTTTTTTTTTCTTTTTTACTTTTTTTCTTTTAGGTAATCTCTGTGGGCGTCAATTCACGACTCTGAGATCAAGGGTACCATGCTTTACTAAGTCAAGGAGATGCCCCTGAAAGATCATTTAAAATCACTTAAGATAGATCTGCCACTTTTATCTAACAGCTGCAGAATATTCTCTTTACGTTTATTTCTCTGATTTTTAAAAGTTGTGTTGTGATCTTTTTCTTATTGAATTACAAGAACTGTTTATAAAGCAAAGAAATAAGCCCTATACCTGAAATATGTTGTAAATACTCCAATTTGTCAATCTAAAATTTTTGTTATTAATATTTTTCATTATTGGCAAATTCTTTCACATATCAAATTTACCAATATGTGCTATATCTGTGTGGATTTGGATTCTGGAGTTGTGTCAAGCTTGGAAAGGTTTTCTTCCTGATGAGATTATAAAAAATTCTTTAGTGTTTTTTTCTAGCATTTTTATGGATTCAATTTTACTTTTAATCTTTGATCCACTTGAAATTCATTTATTTTTTTAAGTTTATTTTGTTTTGTTTTGTTTTTTTGAGAGAGTGAGAGAAAGTGCAAGCAGAGGAGGGGTAGAGAGAGAGTGAGAGACAGAATCTCCTCACTGTGAGCACAGAGCATGGAGCCCGATGCAGGGCTCCACACGAACTATGAGATCAGGACCTGTGCCCAAATCCAGAATTGGAAGCTTAACCAACTGAGCCACCCAGGTGCCCTGATCCACTTGAAATTTAATTTGGTATAAAAAATTAAGGTAGAGATCCAAGATTCTTCTGATGGCTATCCAGTTGTCCCTCACCATTTACTGAATAATCTACTTTTCTTGCAGTAATTTTATGTATTTTTTATCTATATCTTTTCTTTCTATTCTTTTCCATTGATCTAGCTTACTTTTCAAGATTTTAAACTTTGTATCTTTATAATGTTTTAATATCTGATAAACTGCCCCTGCCCCCACTATCTTTGTTTTTTAGAATTCTCCTGGCTAAACTTGTACACTTCAGTTTTTCTGGAAAATCCTATTTTTTTTTTTTGAAATTTCCATCTTATTGGTATCTTTGTTGGGTGGAGAATTGCATTAAGTTTATAGTTTAGAGCATTGATGTCTTCATATGACAGTGCCATCTTTTCATTTATTTAAATCTATTTTTAAATTTGTTTAAATTGATTTCAGCAAGAACACATTGTGTAGTATGAAATGGCATTCATTTAGGCTTTGAAAGACATTATTAACCATGGAAACTAAGAGCATTCTCCCCATAAGGTAGCTAGTGGCCTTTGATGTGGCCAGGGGTAAAGGGTATAGTCTAAACATTGATGAATTACTGACTAAGTCAGTCATCGCCCCCATCCTGGCAATTTGAATTACAAATGCAGAAATAATTTTCCAGTTGGGGGCAGGACAGAAGAAAGTAGAAACATTCATTATAACCAGTCCATATCAAATAAGGCCCATGAATTCTGCTGCTGAGTACTCCAGAGCTGTCTTGAGTCTAGAATCACTCACCAGTCTCCTTGAGACCTATGTGGCCCTATTAAGGCACCAGTTTTGAGGTTTCTTTGACATTCATCCTCCATTGTTCTTCTATGAGATTGTACAATAAACTCTACTATAAATGATCTAGTTGAGTAGATTTATAGTCTTAAAAAAAAAAAAAAGAGAGACCTAAGAGCGGATACCTTACAATTACATGTCAGTTTACAAAGTGCTTTCACTTACATTATCTCATTTACTCTATCAACATCTCAGTAAACTAATGAACTTCAGAGATAGAGAAATTTTCAGGCATCGTATCATTAAAAGCAATTAACTTCCAAGGCAGAAAAATCCTACACTGACACTTTCAATAATCTGAGGCTGTCTCTGGATAACTTCTAGAGACAATTTTTTTTCAATGTCCTCTAAACATGGTTGGGTATGAATGTGAGGTCGCCAAATGCATAGCCAATTTACCACCAAGTTGAGGGTGAAGTTGGCACACAGAGAAAGCCTGACTCAAGGGAACTGTAGAAAACTGGAGCTGGATCCACTGAATAAATGCCACCCTGAAAACTTCCAATCTTGAAACTTCATTTCTGTGAACCAACAAATATCCTTATTGTTTCAACCAAAGATAGTTTAGTTTTCTGCTGTGTGTAACTGAAAGCATACTATCTGATTTGGCATCAATTACATTATTACATGCATTCAAAAAGCGGGAATAGGGCCTTGGGAGGAAGATAAGAGCACCCATGACTGGGGAGGGAGGGGTGTAAGAAGCCTGGACAAAGGATGTTGCCTCGTCAGTTCACAGGTGTGTGTAGAAGAGGGTCTATGGCAGCAGACGGATTGGAAGAGAAGGGAAGAAAAAAGAAGTAAAAGGAAAAAAAGGTAAAGATAAATTTCATGTACTTAGTAGCCCAGTTCCTTCTAAGTTGCTTGATACTTTTAGTTTTAAAAGGAAGCTTAGAGTATAGTTATAAATCTGCAAGTAAAAATAGTAATTTCTGCAAATTAAATTTTGAATAGCACTATAGTAGTCCAATGTTTCCCAAACTTCAGGTTTTCTCACAGCACATTTAGATATTTGTTATGTCTAAGTCATGTCATGTCTGAGTCATACTTTTACCTAATCCTTTCTTTTAAAACAGTAATGACCAAGGGTTATTTTGCCCCTGGGAGGAACACTTGGCAATGTCTGGAGACATTTTTGTTTGTCATAAATGGGTGCTACTGGCATCTAGGACATAGAGGGCAGGGATACTATTAAAAATCCTATAATACACAGCATAGCCTCCCACAACAAAGAACTGTCTGGTCAGAGTGCCAAAGATGAGAAACCCTGATTTAAATTAGCTTGTTTTTCTCCTAAATTTCATAATAACTACCATTTATTGAGCAACAGTATTTTAAAAATATTGTTCTGCAAACTGAGGGTTGATGGGGGGTGGGAGGGAGGGGAGGGTGGGTGATGGGTATTGAGGAGGGCACCTTTTGGGATGAGCACTGGGTGTTGTATGGGAGCCAATTTGACAATAAATTTCATATTTAAAATAATAAAAATAATAAAAATAAAAATATTGTTCTAAGTGCTTCATGTGCAATATCTCATTGAATCCACACATTCATCTTATATATTAGTATTACCATTGAACTTATTTTACAAGTGAGGAAACTGAAGGCTACTTAATTTGTCCAAGGTCTAACAGCTAGCAAGTAGATGAACCTGAGTACTGTGATGCTAGAGATTCTGAGCTTGACCAATAAGATCTACTTTACATCGCTACTGTAAATGAAAACCATTATCACATGCCTTATGTAATAGAAGATATAAATAAATTCAATAAGAGCACTATTTTATTAAGCTCTAGCTAAATATTGTTGCCTACTAAAGTCTCTGGGTCTAAAGCCTGTGGCTCTCTCTCTTAAAACTGGAGACTATATGTTAAAGAGATGTTAAAGACATAGGCATCAAACCAAGACTTTCTCCTTCATATAATCAGAAGAAATAAAAATTAATTTAAAGGGGAATAACTTTCTTAATATGTGACTCAATATTATATAAAGCTGTGTTTGTGTACTACTTATATTCCCAACCCTACAATAATACAAAGCCCTGGACATTTGATTCCCCATAAATTAGATAGTACCTGGGTTCAAATTCGGGGTCTCCTACTTACTCCTGGTGTTACATTAGATGTGATTTAATATCCTCACCCATAGAACTGGGACAGGGACATCTGCCTCAGTGGGTTGTGGTAAGAATTAAATGAGTATAGAACCTTGCAAGATTCCGGCAGAAAATTACACAGCCATAAAATAAATATTAGTTCCCCTCATTTCCTGAACATTCTGTGGTCTCTTTCCAGTACTGGCTTAGATTCTCATATGCTTCCATGATTATACAAGCTCTCTAAGAGCCATGGCAGGATGGGCAGCCACAGTTGGCTCCAGAGTATTACCAGAAACAAAGAGCTGCTTTCAGTCCTATCCCAAGTAGCTACTAAGGCCTCTTGGGAGGCACAGCCTTTTGAGCCATGCTGAGTAGCCACCAACCACCCTTTCCCAACCCCCTGGCTCCTGTGATGGTTGTTGATGATCTGGGGAAGATTTATGGAAATTGTAAGCATGAAGGCCCTGTGACAGTGATTCTAATAGATGACACAGGTCCCTGGAGGTTGCCAGAGGCAGGAAAGAGTCAGGGGAGAAGGAGGAGGCTTTGTTCCTAGGAACAGAGTTGTGGTTCCATCTTAATGTCTTTGCACACACACACCTGCTCCAGTTTTAGACCTGCCATTTGACCATGCAGTCACTGAGTTATGGCTAAAAGCTATACTTTAAATATTCACAGCACTTCCTATAGAACTAAATTTACAGTTCTGTGATATCAAGTAAAGCAGAGTTCAACTGAGCATTGGAACTATTGTCTGCTCGGTGGTCAGAACACCTTGTATCTTTATGCTGTAACTCTTGAATTTCTTCCCTACTTGATTCCTGATACCTTTACTCCTCTAAAATATTGCTTTAATAAGTTGAGATTTCATGCCATAATTAGGGATAATGAATGAAAATGCAAATACAGCTAGAGTTAATGCATTGACAAATCCAAACTATCTCCCCCCAACTAGAATATAAACTTCTTGGGGTCAGGGACTTTGTTTTGTACCCTACTATATCCCCAAGTGCTAACATAAGTAACTAGTATATGGTTAGTACTAATAAATATTGTTGAATGAATGAGAATTTGTACTAAGGTAATTAGTTGTAGCAGTCAACATGTCCTTTGTCTACGTATGTATTTTTTTTTTTCATGCTTCAGAGCTTTACACATGTGGCATAATCTTTCTGTAATGCCATGTCTCTGCCTCTTACTCCTCTCTCACCCCTTCCTGATCTGGAGAAAGTCTATTAACCTTTTAAGACTTGCTTCTTGAGACACCTGGGTGGCTCAGTCAGTTAAGCCTCTGGCTTCGGCTCAGGTCACAATCTCACAGGTTTGTGAGTTTGAGCCCCATATCAGGCTCTGTGCTGACAGCACGGGGCCTGGAGCCTGCTTCAGATTCTGTGTCTCCCTCTCTCTCTGCCCCTTCCCTGTTCACACTCTGTCTCTCTCTGTCTCTCTCTGTCTCTCAAAAGTAAGTAAACATAAAAAGCAGACAAACAAAAAAAGACTTGCTTCTTTTGGGGCATGTGGGTGGCTCAGTTGGTCAAGTATCTTGCTTATTGATTTCAGCTCAGGTCATTATTTCACAGTTCATGAGACAGAGTCCCAAATCAGGATCTGCCCTCACAGGGTGGAGCCTGCTTGGGATTCTCTCTCTCCTTCTTTCTCTGCCCCTCCCCTGATCACACACACTCCCTCTCTCTCAAAAGTAAGTAAATAAGCAAGTAACTAACTAAATAAACAAATACATAAATAAATAAAAATAAAAAAATGCTTTATTTTGCACATGAAATCTTCCCGCCATTTTCATTCTAAAACTCTTCCCCTGTACTCAAATGGAATGATTGGTGTGGAAACACAGAGTAGAGCCTATAAATAAGGGATTTAGAAATAGTTGGTCAAATTTCAAGGTGGGACGGATTATCCTGGGCTTCTTCTCTGCAGATTCTTCTTGGGGGTTCCTGGGTGGCTCAGTCAGTTAAGCGTCCGACTTCGGCTAAGATCATGATCTTGCAGTTCATGAGTTTGAGCCCAGCATCAGGCTCTGTGCTGATAGCTCAGAGCCTGGAGCCTGCCTTGAATTCTGTATCTCCCTCTCTCTCTGCCCCTCCTCTGTTCACATTCTATCTCTCTCTCTCTCTCTCAAAAAAAAAATAGGGAACAGTTTAAAAAAAAAAAACTGGTCAAATCTGTAGATTCTTCCTGGTTACCCTGATGCTATACAAACCTTAAAAATAGTGCTATTTGGGGAGGGTTGAAATATTTCTCCCGAGGAAAAACTTGATTTGACTATCTGGGACCAGATTTCTATTGGTGAAGTGCAGGGGAATTATATTGTGTAAAGCAGTACCTCACATCTCCAGCTATAAGAGGATTGTGGCCTGCTCAGGTTGCTACGGTTGTGACCATGACAACTATGAAAAACATGAGAGGGGTGCCAAGAAGAGGGAGTGGTAGTGGCCATAAGTGAGAGAGAACAAATGGCCAGGAGTATGGACAGCCTAGGGTTCCTGGGGTCCAGTGGTTGTAAAGGCAGGGATTTAAGACCATATTGCAAGATCTGACTTCCACATCTCATTATTTACATTGATGCAAACCCTGAACCGCTCATAACTAATCTGTTTTATTCATCCATTCTGCTTTAAGTTACTCTGAGTAGGGGACTGGAGATGGGGGAGGCAACCTAAGAACAGAGGGCATAACCCAGAGGGCTGCAGCTCTTGAGAACAGGCACTATCTTATTAAGCCAACTGTGAATTTGTGTGGGTGAAAGTAACAGCTGCTGATTCTTAGGATATTTTTAAGTTGCAGCCAGTTGGGATACTTTCTATGCCTATATATGGTCCTTCATGCTAAAGGACCTCATGGAGATGGGTGGGCTAAAAACATAGACTCCTTGCAACTGCAGCATCATCTCTTAGTCTTTGGCACCACATAACCAGCTTGCTCTCTGGGAAACTTTAGCAAGGTTAAAAGTTAAGCAGCTCATCTGACATACACAATAGTGACTTCTCCATCCCCCCCCCCCCCCATTGTTGCTAGGTTTCTTTGAGATTAAAAGAGAGACTTATTTGTTTAGTCCCCATACACTTTCAAGCTGCTTAGCTACCACATCCTGTGCACAACATGTACTCCAGGCAAACAAACTTCTAAGCCTACGGCAGATTGAAGCAGTAAGCTAGCCTATCCAGAATGAGCCCCCCCGGAGTCCATGTGCTATATGAAGCAATCCAAAACACAGCTGGTAGAGTTAATTTTAGGCTTTTTGACCTTGGCAATGTCCTATCAATTTGGGAAAAGCAGCTTTGAATAGGTTCAAAAAGGACCCTTTCTCCTCCTCCCCCCAATGCAGCTGCCTGGAAAAGTGTCTACAAGGTCTAAGTTTAGTGGGAAAAAACAATCAATTGTGGACAATAATAAACTTGACAGATAAAGACAGTCAACATTTATTGGGCGAGTGCATATAGTCCATGCAAGAAATCTTTTATGATTTTTGTCCTATGAACTAAGATTCTAAAAATTGTATACCAAAAGTAGCAGCTTCTAAAAAGTTCTAAGACTGGCTTCTTGAAAACAAAAAACAATTTCTATGTCATGGTGCTTCAAAACACCAAAACAGAGAAACTTAACAGAAGACCATGGGGGAATGGAAGGGGGAAAAATAGTTACAGAGAGGGAGGGAGGCAAACCATAAGAGACCCTTAAATACAGCCAACAAACTGAGGGTTGGTGTGGGGGTGGTGGAGGAGAGGGAAAAATGGGTGATGGATATTGAGGAGGGCACTTGTTGGGATGAGCACCGGGGGTTGTATGTAAGTGATGAATCACGGGAATCTACCCCTAAACCAAGAGCACACTGTACACACTGTATGTTAGCCAACTTGACAATAAATTATATTTAAAAATAAATAAAATGTACATTGTAAAAATAATTAAAATTAAAATTAAAAAACCCACCACAAGTGGGTTGGCAATGATGAGAGGGGAATAGAAGTTTTATTAATTTGTGCTGTTTATAAATATAACAGGAATTTATATGCAAGGAGTAAATACATACCAGCTATTTCTCAATGCACAGGATCTAATTCTCTGACCAAAATAAGTGAGGTCCTGGGGCACCTGGGTGGCTTAGTCGGTTGGGCGTCTGACTTCAGCTCAGGTCATGATCTCACAGTTCATGAGTTCGAGCCCTGCATCAGGCTCTGTGCTGACAGCTCAGAGCCTGGAGCCTGCTTCAGATTATCTGTCTCCCTCTCTCTCTGTCCTTCCCTGACTTCTCTGTCCTTCCCTTGCTTGTGCTCTATCTCTCAAAATAATAAAAAAAGAAGGTGAGTTCCCTTTCATATATGCTCACATATAACATAGGCTTTTCCTTACTGAAACTTACACACTTTTTAATTTTGCTTTTGTCTGATTACTTGTATTTCCCAATGACCTATAGGACTCATGATGTTTTTTGCTTCCAGAGGCCCATAATAGACAGTAAATGCTTGTTGAGTGGACGAATGGTATGTACGTCATCATTCTCTTAAATCTAGCATTTTATTGCACAAACCTCACCTTTAAAAGAATGAACAGCTTGAATTGGAGGGAATTGGGTTAGGGTTGGGATCAATAGAAGATTTCTTCTTCCCTTGTAACACATTAAATAAGCTTTGTGTTTTGATACTTTATGGCTTTTAGTGATAAATGATTGCACCCAGAGACACCAAGTTTCATGAACCAATCTTTTACACTTCTTTTTAAATTTTTTCAAAAGTTTGTTAATTTTGAGAGAGACAGAGAGAGCAAGTAGGGGAGGGGGAGAGAGAGAATCCAAGGAAGAGAGAGAATCCCAAGCAGGCTCTGATCCATTAGCGTGGAGCCCAACATGGGGCTTGAACCCATGAACTGTGAGATCATGACCTGAGCAGAAGATCATGACCTGAGCAAAAGTTGGATGCTTAATGGACTGAGCCACCCAGGTGCCCCACTTTCATTCTTTTCTATTATATCAGAATAATATGCCCTTGAGAAGCATTTATAACCATACACTGGTTTGTGTATAACTATACATGTTTGTCTTTAATGAAGCAAGGTATGGAATTAAGATCTAAAGGGCATTAATGAGGGTTAGGTTGAACTGCTAGCTATGTTAAGTGGGATTGTGTAGCATGCCAAAATTCATTTAGGATATATTCATTCTAATTTAGGTCATTATGGAAATGGGCAGAAGGAAATGGGATCTACTGAATTCAGCTTGTATGTACAGCTATGTGATTTTGAGCAAGTTACATACATAACCTCTCAGCATTAGTTTCCTAATCTATACATGGGGGGAATAACACCTAATACCAACCTTATGGGGTAGTGTAAGGAACAAATGACATGAGGATAAAATATATGAAAAGCTTAGCAGAGTGACTAGACCATGAGAGGTAGCTAAAAAAATACGAGGTAGCTAAAAAACAATCTTATGCAATAAACCAATTAGATAGAATAATTACCACATCAATCTAGATGTTATGTAACCAAAACACTCTTGCACAACAGAATGCACTTGATCAGGTTACTAAAGATTTGTTGCCTAGGTGTACTTTTTCTATTGCTGTGCAGGTATCTATTCTTTCCCAGTCAGATCACATTTTAGAATCAGAAGGAATCAGCTACTTAAGAAATACTGAGGCCCAGATTTAGCCACGGGGTTTGAATTTGGCATTTCTTCTCCCTGGTATTAACTGCATTTCCTTTTAGTTTTATATATAAAAGAATATCTTTATATAGGCAGAAAAGGCTGGGTGATATGAGGGCAAGGAAAGAATGCTCTGGTCCAAAAAAAATCATTGTTCTTTTTTTTTTTTAAGTTTTTTTTTTTTTTAATGTTCATTTATTTTTGAGAGAGAGAGGGAGAGAGAGAATGGATAGGAGAGGGGCAGAGAGAGAGGGAGAGAGAATCTCAAGCAGGCTCCGTGCTATCAGTGCAGAGCCCCATGTGGGGCTCAAACTCACAAACTGTGAGATCATGACCTGAGCCAAAATCAAGATCTGACGCTTAACTAACTGAACCATCTAGGCACCCCCAAAAATCATTGTTCTGTATCAGCAAATTTTAAATTCCCATCACTAATTAATACTTCTTCTAGGCCTTTACAAAAGGAGACCTGCTATTTATTTGTTTTTCTTTTTATTATGGAAAATTTCAAAACTAAACAAAAGTAAATAGCACAGTTTAATGATTCTCATATTCTTATCACCTGGCTTTGACAATTATCAACTCACAGCCAATCTCATTTCATTTATACTCCTACTTCCCTCTCCCACATTATTCTGAAGCAAATTCCAGGCATATTATTTCATCTGTAAGTATTTGGTACATATTTATAAAACATAAGGGCTCTTTAAAAAAACATAACTACAACATCATCACCACAATAATTAGTCCTTAATCATCAATTGCCCAGTGTTCAAAACTTTCGGATGTCCATAAATGACATAAATATTTGTTATTGTTCTTTTTCACATTGCTTGTTTGAATTAGGATGTAAGTGAAAGCACACCTGACAACTGGTGGGTATCTCTCTTATGTTTCTTTCAACCTCTAGGTTTCTCTTTCAGCTCTATTTTTCCTTTGTAATTCATTTGTTGAAGACATTGGGTCCTGTATCATTTCTCCACAGTTTGGATTTTGTTGATGAATCCATGTGGTGTCATTTAACGTGTTCTTTACCATATTCTCCTGTTCCCTCTATTCCCTATAATTTAATATAGTTGATCTAGAGGCTTAACCAGATTCAAGTTCTCTTTTGTTGGCAAGACTTTTTCACAGGTGATGATACATTCTTCCACTAGGATGCATACAAAGTATGGTTTTCTCCCTGTGATACCAGCAGCCATGATTAATGCCTAGATCCAGTAATTTATTAGGGGTTGCAAAAATGGTGATATTCTAATAATAATTAAATCATTCCTACTGTTTTTTTAAATTTTCTTTTTTTAACGTTTATTCATTTTTGAGAGATAGAGACAGAGCGCGAGCTGGGGAGGGGCAGAGAGAGGGAGACACAGAATCTGAAGCAGGCTCCAGGCTCTGAGCTGTCAGCAGAAAGCCCGACATGGGACCTGAACTCACGAACCATGAGATCATGACCTGAGCCAAAGTCGGATGCTTAACCAACTGAGCCACCCAGGTGCCCCTGTTTTTGTTTTTTTGTTTTTTTAACTGAAATGTTTCTATAAGGAGAAATTTCCTCTTACCCACTATTTGGAAACTTGGCTTTAATTAGTGTTATCTTACCTGGGAAGGGTAACATGTTAGTAAACACATTGGAAATGATTAATCTGATAAAAAGTATGATGAATCATCTCTAAGGTTGTAGAAACCATTACCTTGAGGGAAAAGGAGATTATAAATACACCTGAAGTAGGTAAGTGGTGATCAGAAACCAGAGATATCTGGGAAGAGAAGTAAAGAATAAACAGATGCTTACAGGTAATGCTCTGCTATGTCTATCCTTATCGGGAATATAAATTCCTATTTGCAAGTCCATCTTATGGTTTCAAATACTATTTACTTACTGAGGTCTGCATTCATGCCTGTAGTTTGGATCTCTCCCTCTGCTTTGCGCAGTAGTCAAAACTCTTCCAGACCTCACTACTTTGATGTCTAATAGACATCTCAAAGCTAACTAATCTAAAATAGAACTTTGTTTTACCACCAAATTATCACTCAGACCTTCCCTATTTCAATAAATAGCTATTTCCATCAGTTGCTAAAGCCAAAATAATAGGAATAATCTTTGACTCCTTTCTTTCCCCAACCTGCACAATCACCAAGTGCTGTTGGTTTTACCTTGAGATTATTAATTTCTCCTATTATTAATGACACTACCCTAAACCAAATCACAACTGAGAAACAAATGGACTATTACAATAGTCTTCTGGTTTCCCTTCTGACATGTTGGCCCCCTCTGGTCCATTCTCCACAACAAGGGAGAATGATCTTTCCAAAATGTTAATCACGGATCATGAGCTGATAATTGTTGAAGCTGTGTGATGGATTCATCATATTTCTTCCCTTCTATATATGTTTGAAATTTTCCAAATTAAAAAAAAATGAAATGTTATTCAGATTATTTTCTTTTACTTCTCTGCTGACTTCTTAATGTTCTCAGAATAAAATCCAAATGCCTTGCCTAAGCTTGTCAACCCCAGCCTGCCCTGTCTACATGTCCAGTCTTCTCTTACGCCATTCTTCTTGCTCACTCTGCCCAGGCCATAACCTTTCAACTCTAAGAACTCTTTAAGCTCTTTCTTATCTTAGAGCATTTTCACTTGTTATTCCCTCTACCAGGAAATGCTCATCCCCTAGTTCTTTGCAAGGCTGGCTCCTTCTCTTGTCTCAGGTCTTAGCAAAAATGTCACCTCCTTGAGAGGACTTTATGAACCATTCAATCTAAATTAAATCCTCTTCGGGGCACCTGGGTGGCTCAGTTGGTTGAGCTTCCGACTCCGGCCCCGGTCATGATCTTAGGGTTTGTGGGTTTGAGCCCCACATTGGGCTCTGTGCTGACAGCTGGAGCCTGCTTCGGATTCTGTGTCTCCCTCTCTTCTGCCCACACTCTGTCTCTCTTTCTCGCTCAAAAACAAATAAACGTTTAGAAAAATTAAAAAATAAATAAATGAATTAGATCCTCTTCCTTCACCATTATTCTCTATGACATTATTCTGTTTATTTCCTATCTTACCAGAATGTATAACTATCTTGTTTGTTTATATTTATATATGTAAATATACTTATAAATTTGAATGGATCTGTAAAGATATTTGAAAGCATATACCCACACATGTTCTGTTGTATTCTATTCTATTCATGCTATAGTCTCAATTCTTTGAAAAACTGGTAAATACAAACTTTAATAATCTTTCATAAACAAAGATTTATAAACAAAATAAGTTTTTGACCAGGAGAGGAACTTCTTGAAATTTTAAGAGAAGAGTGATATGAAATATGGATTGGTGAAAGTGCAATTGCAATTAGAAATGTCCATTTGAATAAATCTCTATTTGGTTCTAAATTTCCCAGTGCTTTCGAAGCCGAATAATTTTAAGTGACAGCCATGGTTTGATTTAAATGTCTAACCTCTGGAATTATATTCCATATTATTAACATGACTATCATTTTTAAGACCAATATATTTAAGTTTTATCAGCTGTTAATTTCAGGCAACTCTCCTTGTGGTATGAAAAGAACTCAGCAGGTACTTTAGCAGATTCTCTCCTCTGCCAATTGTTATCCTGATTCAGTGTCATAGGATTCATCTAAATTGTGTTTGAACAAAAGCAAAACTATGTAAGACAGCCTGCCAAATCAGGGAGCAGATGGGGACTGTCTGCCAGTCATTTGATGGATGTCCCTGACATGACAGACTTTTAGAACTGGAATATCTTAGAGATCATGAAATAATCCAAGACCCTCCTTTTGAAAGGTGTGAACTGTTGTTCTAATAGGTTAACTGATTTACTCTTCCCAAACATAATTTCCTAATCTGGTAATTCAAGTCTTACTTTCAGAAGACCCTTATGGAATTACATAATAAATTAGTACCAAATCAAGATCTGGGCTTTTGTTATAAATCCATTATTTTCACTATATTGAGATAAATCCTTTCCCCCCTTCTTTCCTGCATCTTTTGAGTATTTAAGTCTTCCCAAATTATTCCAGTGACCTCTCCTGTTCCCAAGATAATGTCAAGATTCCAATATTTTCTTCTGTATTTTTTAAATGGTTTGATTTACCAACATGCCAAACTAATAATGCACCAACTCAAAAGCATCTAGTTCATATTGGTACTTCCTTCATGTCAGTTAGCCCAAAGTGGGTTAATAGCTGCACATTATTTATGTTCAGGTTCTTTGAAAACTTACTTGTGGACTTGATGCATGTTTTAAGTAAAGAAGATGGACATCTCTTGTGTAAAATAAATGGGTACTTAAATTGATAATGTTGTGGTAGGTTGGTTATAGTGGCAATGCTGATTAAGCATTTATGGGGCCTAAGCCAATTATAACCATTCGGCACTCTGTTGCACAAAACATTCTAGAGGCTAGAATTGATTCAGTCCCCTTTATAGAGAGCCTTGCATTTCACAGTTAAGGGGTTCAGAGCCAGGCTTTATAATCCATTTAAGAATGCTCCACATTGAATATGTCACCACAGCAGTTTTCCCAGCTGCTGATGACACCATAGCTTGCCTGTTGAGACAATAATGGATCCTGACCTCTCCTAGTTCAGGGTTTTAAAATACAACCATAAAACAACAGGGACCTTGAAAACCCATTTAGACCCTTTTCTCTCCTCTGGGGGAACCACACCCAACCCATTCCAAACACGTTAAACTTCCTCCTGTTTTTATATACTAGCAAAGAGACTCCATAACCTTTTACCATCCTGTGCCGAACACTTACAGAGGGCATAATTCTGGTGGCAATTCCATCCCTCACTGCAGAACATCCCGCAGCTGAAGCCCACTTCCTTCCTGACTGCTGAAACCCAGCTAAGCAGTTCGGAGCGCTTTTCCACGACCCGCAACTAGGTGGACAGTCCTTGACCAATCTGGTGGCCCCAGTGCACTCGCTGGGGGTGGTCCGGGGCTGCAAAGATGTCCAGAACTTGAGGGACCCGGGGCCACAGTGGGAGAGGGAGGGTCGGCGCCCGCCGCTCTCGCGAGAGTTCGCGGGGTGAGGGCGGTGAGGGACTGGAGACTAGGAGTAGGGGGAGGAGGAAGAAGAGGAATCCGAGGAGGGGGAGGCGCGACAAGCAGCTCAGCAGTCACGGCGGCTGTTCTTCGGAGAGCAGGCGTGTGGCCCTTTCCCCGCCTTCTTTCCCTTCCCCTCCCAGTGAGTGATTCAAGCCGTGCGCTTCCCACTTCCGCCCCCTCCGCCTGCCGTTGGAACTAGCAAAGCCGAACAAGTTGGGGCCGTCGAACAGCTGGCGCTTCCCTTCCTCCTCCTCTCCTCTTCTTCTCTCCTTCCCTCTTCATCCCTGGCCGCCGCCACCGCCGCCGCCGCCGCCCGGAGGCCTAGAAACCGCAAAGCCCCCAGCCCACGCCGCGGCAGACATGAGCTTCTTGTTGTGAGTAGCCAGGCCCCGCGCGCGCCGGCTTTGTTCGGTCGACCAGGGCCGCGGGCCCCAGCTCGCCTTGCCCCGAGCTGCCCGGGCTAGGCGTTCCCACTGAGCAGGTCTCCGGTAGCCCTTCTGGTGCGCTGGCGCTGCCTGACGGCCGTCGCCTCCCCAACCCGCTTCAAGCTCGCTTGGAGTCCTCCAGCCCCCACAGAGGCTCTTTCTCCCCGGACCCCGAGTCCCGACACACCCCGGTGCCTGGGTCTGCATTCTCCATCTCCGCATCTTTCCCTTCGTTCCACTCTTGGGTTTGTTGGTTTGCACGCTCTGCATAGATACCTCCCACTCCTCCGCATGACCTTTATGCGTCGCGTGCCGGGTGGTCTTTCTCCGTTTCGCTTGCCCATTGCTTTTTTCTGGATTCCAAGCACACAAGATCGGGCGTTGTACTTTTCCCTGTCACCCCAGCACCCTTTTAACTTCCCTCTTAGGTTTTAGGAGTGGAAAGTTGGAGTAACAAGTCCTGTGGATGTAACACATCCTTAATGAGGCGGCTTTAGGATCAGGATTCCCAGGTGACAGCCCAGGGTCTTGGAGTGTGGAGCAGCTACTTGGTTCACCGAGGTGCCCTTCCTCCCAGTATGCTCCCCAGAAAAGTACGGGCTTTATCTTTTTAGACAGCCACCAAGCAGTCCGGGAGTGTGCTCTGGGTTGATTAGGTCCGCTGGGGAGTTATTTTGCAGATCATTTGTAAATGCCAACTTAACGTCACATTTAGTGCTGGTCGCTATTTCATTTACCTTTATTGCAGAAGAGTTTGGGGGGATGGACAGAAAGATGGGATGGCCAGATGGGGGTATGGAGGCAGCAGACAGCCCCAGGTCGTCTGAACACCCTTGGAATTCCGCGTTTGAAGGCTTCGTTGTGATTCACTTTTGTTTGATCTGTGGTTAGAAAGCTAATAAAAACTTGGAGGTTGAAACTAACATCGTATACTCCTTTACTGTTGTGGACAGAATAGTATTTTTCTTCACAACAGTAGCAATAGCAGTTCTGTTCCCATTCTCTTCTTTCCCCACCTGTAATTTTTAGTCATCACATTGGCACCTGGATCCTGAGAATTTAATTAACCCTTATTTTCACAGGCCCCTATGTAGAATATTAATTCTTTTTCGAGTGTTCAGGCAAAACTGAGTGACCACAGAAGGCTAACTGGCAGGCCAGCTTGCTAACATTTCTCATGTACACAGGAGGCCTGGCTTGTGTCATCCTGCCTAACACATGTGAGTTTGTGAAATCTCTTCCTTAGGCTCATCCTGGAAGTTGATTTTGAGTTTGTCATGTAGGTAGTGATAGGAGGATTGGGGGACTTCATGAAAGTCCTTGTTTCCCATGTTAGCTTGAAACGAGATTTCCAGGTATCTCAGCTTGAAGCTTCTCATCTTGAGTGTATTTTTACACTGCTGATGTTTGATTTCTTCAAGAATTAAAAGCTGTCTTCAAAATAGCAATGTAGATGATGTCTGTAACTGCTGCTAATGGACTTGTGTCTCTTGGAACTCTGAGCTAAATTGGTTGAGGCAGGGAAAAACCATATTTGGCTGAAACTAGGGATGGAGAAAATTTTGGTGGTATTTTCTGAATACACCTAGAATAGTATCCTATTTATACAATGCTCAGTATGTAATAGTTACAGAAATGAAGTGGATAAGTTTATTTTTTCTGAAGCATATTAGTTACATAAGAAAAGTCTTGCCATAACTGATGTATGTAAATATATGGCACATTAGAGGGTTTGTACTATTTGGGGTACAATTTTTCAGTCAGGTCTCATGTAGCAGTTAATATATTCCCAACATTGGATTGTGTTTGACAATCCAAAAAAGTTAATCCAACACTTTTGGTTTTGGTTTTTGTCCACTAGTAGTTCCAACGCTAAATTGAAGATCTCATAGATATAAATAATTATTCTCAGAAATGAAAGAACAAAGTTTTGGTTATTTCATCTATATGTTATTTGGTATAGCTTCCTGAATATTATTTCTCCACCAGGAGTTGATCAGAGAAATTAAGAGTTGCTGTTTAGGAGTTAAATATAAGTATTTTCTGGGCATCTGGGTGGCTCAGTTGGCTAAGCCTCTGACTCTTGATCTCAACTCAGGTCTTGATCTCAGGGTTGAGAGTTCAAGCCCACGTTGGGCTCCATGCTGGGCATAGAGCCTACTTAAAAAAAAAAAAAAAGTGTGTGTGTGTGTATACACACATTTTTCTCTAGTTCTTAGAAGCTTACTTGGAAGGCTAATGTAAATGGTTGTAGCTGAGGAAGTAAGGGCAATGTGAGATATGTTAGTTAATGAGGATGCTGACTCATAATTCCCGAGGGCTTTAAGACAGAAGGAAAGAATTATTGTTTAAAAAAATAATTTATCGTGCCAGGCACTGATGTAGGCACTGGGTATCATTTATGAACAAAACAGTAAAAGATTCCTGTATTAGTTCAGTTTATGTTTTGGTAAGTGACCATAAACACTGAATATCAGTAAATTATACCACATGGTAGGAGGACATAAGTGCCAGGAAACAAAGTAAAGCAGGGTAAAGAGGTTTTGGGATGGGGAGATGAGGTAGATTAGGTAATACCCAAAGGGTGTCCAGATAATCAGCAGCAGTGATACCTTTTGTAGCTTTTGTGCAGATGCACAGAATAAATTTGTACAGCATGTGTAGATAAGATTGGGACAAAGCTTTGGGTGTGCTGCAGACTGGCCTTTGGGTATCTTTAATAAGCTAAATTCCCAACTGATACATAGAGAAACTTCACAGGAACCTAATTTAACTTAATAGACTCAAATCTTTAAACATTGTCAGCACCTGCTGTATGCTAAGCATTGTGGACAATGTGGGACTCCAGAGTGATCGATGGCTTATAAATCGTCATCTGTAATAGATGCAGTACATGGGGGTCTAAAGAATATGGAGCAATTTGTCCGATTTGGGCTGGAAGAAAGCTTTGTGAAAGAAGTGATGGAATATATAACAAGGGTTTTCTGAAAGGGGAAGGGGAAGTGGAAGATTTCAGTCAGAGGAAACGTCATAGAGACATGAATTTGCTTGTGAATTGTCCATTTTCAGGTTTGTCCGAAAAGCTGTAGAATCTTGGAGCTAGATGAGATCTATAAGTAACATAGCTTACTCAACCTCTTTTTGGTAAAGTGGCAAAATCACCAACTTTAGGTTATTGGCCTGATTATTGGCATGGGTTAAATCAAAATACAGCCCTCTTAGGGTTTTTCCTCTCTTGGCATTTTATGCATATAAAATTCAGGGAAATTTAGGATCAGAGCTCTTAACGTTCACTCAAAGTGTGTTCACTGAAAATACTGAGTATTCTCTATATTTCTTGCATTTTGGAATTGCTAGTCTCTTCTGACCAGTGAAATTTTACAGAAATATTTAACTTGAAAAAGACTTAGGCCTTATTTCCTAATGTAGGGCTACTTGGTTGAAACAGAGTTGAAACAAACACTTGTAGTTAACTTTAAAATGGAAGTCTGTAGGAAAGGTGGTTTAGGGATGTGAATGAGTATAAACCAGATCTGTTTCTGTATAGGCAGAAACAAAGAGATAGATAGAGACAGGAAGGAAATTTTTATTAAGCATTATGTGAAGTAACTTCAATGTAAGGATAGAAATTTAGGAAAGGAGACCCAGGGTTATAGCTGTGTTTATGTGTCCATCTCTGTCTTCCTTCTCTTTTTTCTCCCTGCCCCCTTCCCCAGATCCATCTTTGTTTTTTGTTTTAAATTTTAAGCTTATGTATTTATTTTTGAGTCAGAGAGTGGGGGTGGGGGGAAAGAGAATCCCAAGCAGGCTCCGCACTGGTAGTGCAGAGCCTGACATGGGGCTCGATCTCATGAACCATGAGATCATGAACTGAGCGTAAATCAAGAATCATATTGTTTCAGTTTTGGCTAGTGGGAGTCCTATTCAGGCTGGCTTTTGTGTCCCTTTGACTTGTCTCTGTCTTTTTGTGAGCACTACCTAACTTTCTGGCACAACCAAATGTTCCAGGTTTATCCTACACTTTCTCTGCCCTGGCCCTGGAAATGGTTATTTCTCTAAAGGTGTAGGTTCTGTTCATTGAAAAATAGTATTTAGAAAACAGAATGTGGGTGATAGATATGCTTGTTGGTTCAGATGTGTTGCTGCTCCCAGACCTTCTCATTGGACTGTGCTAGAAACTAACATATCCACACACGTTTACATGTGCATATATTTTTTTCTATCTGTGTATATTGAGTACATTAACTCTAATACCTGCAATGTTGAGCCAAGTAGCACAGGGTTCCTTCTAGCCTTCTCCCTTTACATATTTTTCACTTCCTTCTTTGTTAGTGAGAAACTAGGCTCCCATAATCCCCAACATACGTATTTGCTCAAACCGCTGTGTATAGCCATTCTCCTAACCCAACTCTTCCTGGCCACCCTTCTTGTGGCTTGGGCCTCCGCATGTCATCTGAGCATGTGTGGGCCCCTGCTTCCACCATATCATGGTTGAAGGCAGTCTCAGACTCCACTGGGTATGGTGTGAGTGTGACAGTAATCTAATTTTTTCCCTATGAATCCTGTGTTTAGGATCAATACCTCAGACATGTTGGGAGGATTAGAGATACCGAATGGAAAAAGCCTAGCTCAATAAATTGTAGTTAAGTGCAGCAGTTCATTATCAATAACTCAGCAGTGTTATGACTGCTGGTAGCTGTTATTATTTTTTGTAAGCATCTTCATCATTTCTGATTACTTAAATCCTAGCCAATTTCTGTAGGTTTCTAATCACATGTATCAGTACTACGATTTTCTGCAGTTAGAGCTTAAAAGCAGGGGTTTGATTGAAGGTAAGCAAATATTTGGGTAATAGTTTACCTCATAGCCAAGTAGCCTTATAATTACTATTTATAAAGGAAAGGTTGGATTTTCTTTTATTGCTACTATTTTCTCTTTCAGCCTAAATCCTTTTGTTCTCAAATTGAAATTTGATGGGAATAGTTCAATAGTGGTAGTATTGGCTATTAGAGGAATATTTTTTGTGTATGTTTCTTTGTAGAAATAGGTGATGGAATAACTTAAAATACTTAATACTCACTGTAAATATGGAATAGTTAAGTGGAAGCAATAGAAGTAAAAACCTTTTATGGCACATTTTCCAGTATCTTGGTGCCTAGATCATGTTTCAGGCAGATGAGCAGCAGCATGGCCTTTCTGCTCTGTAGAGAGTCTGTTTATTAATTAGTGCCCTGTAGCATTAGATTTAACTACTGAAATAGCTTTTTGTTTAAAAACTCCCTGTGGTTATAGTTTTTACTCACATATGCCTTGTTCCATTCTTCCTAACTCTTCCCCACATCCTGCCAAATATTTAGCTGGCCCTTTTGTTTTCAACTCTTAGAAATTTCACTTTTGAATCCGTGAACAACAAACTGATTTGTCAAAACTGAGTTCTCTCAACTGGAACATAGCATTGTTTTGAGGACTGATGCTTATGTCTCTAGCCTATGGTTAACTCCCAAAGGGGTCTTAATCAGTCAGCCTATTTAATTCTTTAATCGATCCTTCACCGACTTTGTCAGGTTTTTTTTTTGTTTGTTTGTTTTTAAGTAACTCTGCCCTCAACATGGGGCTGCAACTCCCAACCCTGAAATCAGGAGTTGCTTACTGTACTGACTGAGCCAGCCAAGCACCCCAACTTCTCAGTTATTTTTTTTTAATTTTTTAAAACTTACATTCAAGTTAGTTACCATATAGTGCAATGATGATTTCAGAAGTAGAATCCAGTGATTCATCCCCTACATATAACACCCAGTGCTCTTCTGAACAAATGTCTTCCTTGATGCCCCTTGCCCATTTAGCCCATCTCCCCACCCCAAACCCTTCCAGCAACCCTCAGTTTGTTCCCTGTACTTAAGTCTCTTATATTTTGTCCCCTCCCTGTTTTTATATTATTTTTGCTTCCCTTCCCTTATGTTTGTCTGTTTTGTATCTTAAATTCCACATATGAGTAAAGTCATATGTTTGTCTTTTTCTGACTTATTTCGCTTAGCGTAATACACTCCAGTTCCATCTATATTGTTGCCAATGGCAAGTTTCATTCTTTTTGATTGCCGAGTAATATTCCATTGCATATGTATATATACCATATCTTCTTTATCGATTCATCAGTTGATGGACATTTGGGCTCTTTCCATACTTTGGGTATTGTCAGTAGTGCTGCTATAAACATTGGGGTGCATATGCCCCTTTGAAACAGCATATCTGCATCCTCTGGATAAATACCTAGTAGTGCAATTGCTGGAGGGTTTTTTTTTTTAATTTCTTTTTTAAGTTTATTTATTTATTTTGAGAGAGAAAGAGACAGCATGAGCAGGAGAGGGGCAGAGAGAGAGGGAGAGGGAGAGAATCCTTAGCAGGCTCCATGCTGCCAGTGCAGAGCCAAATGTGGGGCTCGAACTCATGAAACTGTGAGATCATGACCTGAGCTGAAACCAAGAGTCAGACATTTAACTGACTGAGCCACCCAGGTGCTCCCCAACCTTGTCAGTTTGTAATTTGGGAAATGACAAACATCAAGAACCAAAATGAAAGTTTTGTTTCTTTCTTTCTTTCTTTTTTTTTTTTCCAAACTAGTTACAGCCAACTATCCAAAAAGTACAGTTACAAGTTGCTAAACATTTGGGAACCAAAATGTACCTCAATTGAGAGGTATTGATTTTAGCTTTTGCTTAAGTGGGAACATAGTTTGGGTGTTGGGACTACATTGTTTAGTGATAACTGTAGGTTCTAGAGATACCTTTACCTTTTTTTTAAATTTTTTTTTTTAAATCTTTTATTTTATTTTTGAGAGAGAGACAGAGTGTGAGCAGGGGAGGAGCAGAGAGAGAGACACACACAGAATCCAAAGCAGGCTCTAGGCCCTGAGCTGTCAGCACAGAGCCTGACGTGGGGCTCGAACCCACAAGCCGTGAGATCATGACCTGAGCTGAAGTCAGATGCTCAACTGACTGAGCCACCCAGGTGCCCATACCTTTTTTTTTTTTTTTTTAATGCCATTCAATATTTAGAAAAAAAGTACCACTATCATTTTGTATTACCATTGGGAAGAAAGGCTGCTGTTGGCTCTTTGGTGACAGAAGACAGAAGACACCCCCCCCCCCCCCCCCCCCCCGCGAGACCCAAACCTCAATAAAATTATAATTCTTGATAAGTCTGCTTTGTACCCTTAAAGTGTGGAGCTTTGGTATCACCTAGGAGCATGTTAGAAATGCAAGATTTCAGGCCCGAAGCCTTGAATTAGAATGCATTTTAAGATTCCCTAGGTGAAAAGCACATTCAAGTTTAAGAAGCTTTGGATAATAATAGTAAGTGGATAATGCCTGTATATTGCGTTAAATGATTCAAAATAAGGTAAAGAAGAAAAATCCTTCGGATTCACTATAATACTACCTCTGCTCTTAAGAGAATCTGTGAGGCCCTGACAGTTTCTATTCTTGACCAAACTTAGGCTCTTGAACCTTCTCCTAGGCTCATCTGTGCACTTCCTTAAAGTCTAGTTTTAGCAAGAACCTTGCTTGGTCAGTTTAACCAGACACCCCCTTCCTGCAGCCTCAATATCTGATTTAGCTTCCTTATCCTCCACTGTCCCTCAGGTGATGTTTGATCGTCCTGGCCTGTCTTCAGCAAGAATCCCCTTAGGTCGGTTTAGCCAGAACCCTCCTAACCCTGATATTTCCTCCTAGTAATTTTCTGTCCATTCATCCCCATACCCTGCTTCTTGGCTATAATTCCTACTTGCACATTAGACACCCCCCTCCCCCCAGTAAAATCCCATCCCATTGCAGTGGTTCCTATATTTATCTCATTGTACTCTCTAAGAAGGTTAGGTCCCTTGGTTGTCTTTGCATACTTGTGATTATTTAAATTATTAGTTAAGGTCCCCTTCCCCCCTTCTGGACTGTAAGTTTCATAGTGTTTGTTCACTGTTTTATTTCTCAGAATGTTAGTATATTGCTTGGCAAGTATGTCGTGTGTGTGTGTGTGTGTGTGTGTGTGTGTATACAATTTTTTTTATTGACTAAAGGTTGTCATGGAAACAGTAGTAGTTAATGAGTGAGGAGACCTGAGTTTCAGAGTCTTTGTTCTGTCACCAGCTATGTGACCTTGGGCACATCACTTAATTTCTTAGCTTCTGTTTCCTCTGTCTACTGGGTGGAAAGGAATGCCTAGTCTATTGGGTAAATTTGAGAATTGAAAGACAGAGTGTATATGTAAGTTTTCATAAACCAGAGAGTCCTGTACAAACACTGTTATTATCCTTGCTTATGAAGTTCCCAAACCCAGTATATAAACGCTTTCTGCATTCCAAATTTTATTTAGCTGTGTTACAAATGAATGGTATTATTGCATAATACAATAAATATTTACTGGACGCCTTCTGTGTCTAAAGCAAAGTGTTTGATGGTGGTGGAAGGAGAAAGGTAGGGGGTCAGAATTAAATAAGGTGTGGTCTCTGGCCTCAAGTATCTTTGAAGACCAGTATGTCATGTGGATATACTCCTCAAGAGTTGTTTTTAACTCATTTTAAGTCCACTGGCTAACGAAGGTTAAAGATTATTGATGTTGCATTGACTATACAACCCTTTTGGATATAGGAATGAAATAGTTGCATTCCGTGTTTATAAAAGTCACAGGATGTATCCATTGTGTTCATACATACAGAACAGCAGGAATTGTGTAGATGTGTGCTTCTGTATTTTTAGGTAGAGGCTGTTTCTAGTGGATGGATGTGGGTTCCTTCCCTACTTGATTTTGCCGCTGCTGCCGTAATTACTCTGCTGTAGCACTGCATTTTTTAATAGGGAAAGGGAGTGGCTGGAATTCTTTGGACCACTTTTTTCTTGCAGTTCACTTGGACTTTTCAGGTAGAGATTGGAGTGTGCTGGCAGTGGTTGGCAAAATCCCAAGGCATAGAGAGCCTCTGTGATGTGGTGTTTGCTTACCACTCCAGCCTCATTTGTGCCTTCCTGCCATGCTCTCCCCCATGGAGCCCAGCCATTTTATTTGCATTTCTTTCAACATACATTCCTCCCTTGTCTGCCTGCCTTTGTAAGTGCTATTCCTGTTCTTCTGGCTGGACTGCCCTTCTTCCCACCCTTATTTCTTCAGTTGAAGAGCCAACTCTTTTCCCCTGACTTGTGACCCCTTTACAATTTATTGGATAACATTTCAGATTCCATATTAATAGCCCTTATCAAAAACAACTGTACTTATCAGTTTTCTGGCCTTTCTTCTTCATCAGAATGCGTGACCTCCTTAAAGGTAACAGCGATTTCAAAAGCTGTATTTAAATCTCTACCACCTAGTATAGTGCCTCGTATGTATTACACACTCAGTAACAAAAATTTTTTAAAAAATCAAAGACATTTTCAAGTATTTTCATGGTGGTAGGTGGAGGTCTTAGTGATTCCTTTTACCCTGCTCTAATTTTGACCTTTAAGAGACTTCTTGGGAAATATAAGTAGGTGCACAGAAAGGTTTGGAACACCTATTTGTTGGATGTTTATCTCACAATTTTGTAGAGCCCTTGTTGTCTTACCCCTTTTTCAGGATTGGTATATGCCAGGCACATGTTTCCTACCTGCCACTGTGAATTGTGTTCCAGTAGCAGTGAGTGAGAGTGCCCCTTTCCCTGTATCCCACCACCATTGCACCACTGAGAGTAATGTCAAGAAAACTTCTTGGCTTCTTGGGCTTTTCATATTAATACCAAGTAAACAAGTTAATGATAAAGATTCTGCCAAAGAATCTGTCTCCTTTATTTCTAATGATATAGTTAGGGTGCTTGCTTCCATTGCCATCAATCTTTTTCCTCTTTAATTTTAAAAGGGAAAAGTAGTATGTTAAACACATTGATCAACAAAGTCACAAAATTAAGTTTTAAAATATTGATGACTTCTTAGGAAAATATTAATTTTCTCCAAGATCTGTATGGATTATAGTCCCTAAAGGGAGATTTTACAAAATGAAATATTTAATTGGATTTCTTATTTCTTAGTTATCTTTCTGATATTTTAATGTAGATAGCAAATAATGAACGTGTTTGGGAGGCAGGTGGCATACTTGGAGCTGTAAAAATGACGTACAGATTCTGGAGATGGATTTAAAGCTGCTTTTCACCTATTCCTTTTAACATATTTGTTGCTTTTCTTATGGAGTCTGATAGAGATCTCTGCCAGGGTTTTCCTCTCTGGATTATTTCAAGGTAGAGAGTTTTTTCTCCAAAATATAAGTAAATAGTAGTGTCCAATTGCTGTTGAATCTGATGAAATGTTTATAGTTTTGAGCATTTACAGGTCAACTGTTACAAGCATGAGTAAGTGATATGATAAGACAACTCAGAACACTTTATCATTTTATCAGTAAATACTTTGCGTATTTGTATATATGAGAAACACTTCTAACCTTAATGAATTTGTTCCTTTTTCTTATGGTAGTTCTGATACTTACATTTCACTTAGTTCAAAAAGAAACGGGACAAGGGAGGATTTTTACAATTTTATACATTTTTTTCTTTTCCTCCTCTTTGATGGTTTTCACTTGTTTATGTTATCCTTTCTTAGTTTTCAGTGGCTATGGCTATAGTTAAAGCCTGCTGCAGGTACTGGGGAGCATTGCTGAATTCCAGATAGTGCAAAATGTCATTTTTGCAGTATTAGGATTAAAGGGACTTTTTTTTTTTTAATTGTACCATTCCTGGAGTTTTATATAGCTGTTTCTCTGCCTTGTGTTCCCAGGTTTGACCGCATCTGTATTGTTTTCATAGGGGCTTTCCTGACATCACCCTGGTAATGATAGCTGTTCTTGTTAGCTTTCATTTAGAGGATTGATTATCCTGTGCTTGGGTGCCATAAGCTCATGGTTAAACCATTGGTGAGCTGAAAAATGGAAACCCTTGCTTCTCAACAGAAAGGGAGAATGAAACAGTCTTGAAGAAAAGAAATATTTTATCTGCATTCGTCTGTAGAAGAATTCAGTTATTCTTGGGACACCTGGATGGCTCATTTGTTTAAGCTTCCAATTTTGGCTCAGGTCATGATCTCGTGGTTTGTGAGTTTGAGCCCTGCATCGGGCTCTCTGCTGTCAGCGTGGAGCCCGCTTGGGATCATCTGTTCCCTTTTCTCTCTGTCCCTCTCCTGTTTGTGCTCTCTCTCTCAAAAATAAATGTTTTAAAAAATATTAAAAAAAAGAAGAAGAATTCAGTTGTTCTTGTGATCTGCAGATGTACTCTAAAACAATATGTCTAGAGCCTGTATAGGCCCCTGTATGTCAGGCTCTGAGAGGCAGGACTTAGAAATTAGGTGGTGGCAGTACAGAATTTAAGTTGGGCAAAGTCATTGTACTTTTGTGCCTTTTTTTCTTATTTATAAAAAGAACAGTTTTATGTTTAACAATATGCAGTCTTCATGGTGTCTGAGATTTCTGGTGACTTGTGGAATTGGTGAGAATGAGATCAAATCTCTGGGTAAATAATTTACAGTTTTAGGGTTGGAAAAGATTCCAGTTCACCCTCTTATTTTTAGACAAACCAGTTAAGACTCTGGGATCTTGTGATTTTCTAAGGCCACTCTGTTATTTGTGTAAACAAATCCTAATGAGATTTGATTACACCAAGAATTCCAAGTCTCTTGTTATTTTAGTTGTATTTTTTGACATTACATGATTACTCTTTTTACAATTGCTTATTTAAAATGTACAATATGTAGATGTAACTTAAGCTTATGTCTGTGGAAGGGCCTTTGCTATAAGGGATAAAGAGATAGTATGGCTGTATTTAACTGGTGTCAGTTATGGAGAGCTGACTATGCACCAGTGGTTCTTTACATTTCTATACATATCATTTAGTTTTCAGAACCATCTTACATGGTAGGTGATACAATTTCTCTCTCTTTTAAAAATTTTTTTAATGTTCATTTATTTTTGAGAGAGAGAGGAGGAGACACAGAATCTGAAGCAGGCTCCAGGCTCCAAGCTATCAGCACAGAGCCCGACGTGGGGCTCAACGTGCGGCTCGAACTTAAGAACCAACCACAAGATCATGACCTGAGCCGAAGTCGATTCTTTACCGACTGAGCCACCCAGGCGCCCCGTGATTTCTCTTTTTTGTAATCATAATGATTAAGTAGCTTACCTAAAGTCACATAACTAGTACAAGCCAAATACAGGATTCCAGGATACCCAACTGCAAAAATCAAGGTTTCCACTATTCCATGTGAAATAGATAATGCCCCAAGTTAAACAGTAATGGTAGATGGCTTTTGTCGATCTTTGTGTCCGGTATTGCATTAGTGTTTTTTATTCTCTGGTTTCTAATTCTTGAAACGACTGCAGCATAATGCTGTCTCCATTTTGTAGATGAGGCAAATAAGGCTCTAGAGAGGTTAAGTGACTAAGTCTACGTGTCTCACTAAGTAGTGGAGGCACAGTGTTACTCCAGGGCTGTAGGACTGTAGTTGGCAGCCAGCATCCTCCCACTACTCTGTGCTGCATGCTGCTTTAACAGATCTCAACTCTGTACGTATTTCATTCATAGCTTTCGGCTTTCTCAGGGACCATTGGTATATCAAATTGATTGAATCTGGCAGTTTCTAAGGTGAATGAATGTTTTTGAAACAATTTGATAATAGCTAAGCAGCCACCAGCTAATGAACCATTAGGATGAGACGTCTCCACATGTATAGGTGATTTTGGCTTACTGATTTGTGGTGTACTGGAAATATTATCAGTCATAGATATATTGCACAGTACGCTTTTATTTTATTTTATTTTATTTTATTTTTTAAAGTTTATTTTTGACAGAGAGAGTGAGCGTGAGCTAGGGAGGGGCAAGGAGAGAGGGAGACACAGAATCTGAAGCAGGCTCCAGGCTCCGAGCTGGCAGCACAGAGCCTGACGTAGGGCTTGAACTCACAAACTGTGAGCTTATGACCTGGGCTGAAGTCGAATGCTTAACCGACTGAGCCCCCCGGGCGCCCCTGCTTTGATTTTAAAGATAGAACAGTTTATTGACATTTCTGTAAATAGTCTATTTTATTGCCAAATTTTAATAAACATTCACACTGTTTTTTAATTAAGATTTTATACTTTTAAAAATTTATTTTTGTTGGTATTCTACATGTACATGATTTAGAGTTAAATAGTTCTCTAAGGCTTGTTATAAAAACAACCTCTTTTTTCCTGCTTCAGAATACAGCCATTTGAACTCTTTTACCTGATTGTTTTAATTTCTTATCTCTAATTTATAGTGTTACTTAATTTTTTTCATTTCTAGGCATTAATTATTGAATTATTTTTCTTTTTTTATTGAAGTGTAATTGACATATAGTATTACATTAGTTTCATGTGTGTAGCAGAAGAATTCAACATTTGTGTACATTGCAAAATGATCACCACTGTGAGTCTAGTGTCATCAAAGTATGATACAGTATTATTGATTCTATTTCTTATGCTGTATATTATGTGCCTGTGACTTACTTATTTTATAAGTGGAATGAACTTTGTATTTTTTGATCCCCTTCACCCATTTTGCACTTGCCCCAAGCTCCCTCCCCTTGGCAACCACCAATCTGTTCTCTGTATCTATGTGTTTGGATTTTGTTGTGTTTTGGTTTTTAGATTCCACAGGCAAATGAAATTATGCAGTATTTGCCTTTCTCTGACTTATTTCACTTAGCGTAATACCCTATAGGCCCATCCATGTTGTGGCAAATGGTAAGATTTTATTCTTTTTTTATGGCTGAGTAGTATTCGTGTGAGTTTGTATTACCTATTAAAAAAATTTTATTTTTATTTTAAAGAGAGAGAGCATAAGCAGGGGAGAGGGGCAGAGGGAAAGAGAGAATCTTAAGCAGGCTCTGTGCTCAGTGCAAAGCAGGATGCAGAAGTTGATTCCACGACCCTGGAATCCTGACCTGAACCTGAATCAAGAGTCGGATGCTCAACCAACTGAGCCACCCAGGTGCCCCTGCCAATGTTCTTTATCCATTTTTCCTTTGAACAACACTTAGGTTGTTTCCATATCTTGGATATGCTAAATAATGCTTTAGGAAACATAAGGGTGCATATATCTTGTTGGTTTCATGCGTTCCCCCTTGGGTGAATACTTAGTAAGTAGTGGAATTGCTGGCTCATATGGTAGTTCTATTTTTTTTTTTTTTTAAGTTTATTTATTTATTTTGAGAAAGAGGGAGAGCACAAGCAAGGAAGTGGCAGAGAGAAAGGGAGAGAGAGAGAATCCCAAGCAGGTTCCGCACTGTGAGTATGGAGCCTGATGCAAGACTTGAACTCACAAACCGTGAGATCATGACCTGAGCAGACACCAAGAGTCAGACGCTTAACTGGCTGAGCCATGCAGGCGCCCCTATTGTTAATTTTTTGAGGAACTTTCATACTGTTTTCCACAGTGGCTGTAGCAGTTTACATTCTACCAACAGTGAGCACGCGTTCTCTTTTCTCCACATCCTCACCAATACTTGTTATTTCTTGTCTTTTTGATAATAGCCATTCAGACAGATATCAGATGATTATCTCACTATGGTTTTGATTTGCATTTCCCTGATGATTAGTGACCTTGAGCACTTTTTCATGTGCTTGTTGGCCATCTGTCTTTTGTGAGCCACCCAGGGACCCTAGTTTCTCTTTTTTATATAGTATCCTGTTCTTATTTCATGAAGCAATATTTTTTTCCTATCAGTATTATATAGTTCTTTTTGGAATGGGGTCATTTTTATTCTTCTGCATCTTTTATTCTCCAGGTTGCTTTTTTCTATTTTAGTGTCTTCTTTCATGTTAGAGGCTCCCTGCAAATGCCTGGTAACTCCTTTGCTTTCTGCTTTTATTTACATGTAGACAATTGAAAATCTAATTGGAATCTGTGTGCTTGTGTGTGAAGGGCATGTTAACTGTGGTCTTTGCTGAAAGGTGATATGGCTAGGCTGTTTCTTTGAAGAACTCCTGGTATGAATCTTTTTAGGCCTTTTTACATGGTGTGGTCAGATTTGCCAGCAAGAGCTCTTCTGGTGTTTGCTTTTTTTTTTTATTTCTTTTTTTTTTTTCAAATTTTTATTTAAATTCTAGTTAGCATATATGGTAAACGGTTTCAGATGTAGAATTTAGTGATCCATCACTTACATTGCTTGGAGATTATTATCCTGGCTGCAAGGTTTTTGGTATCCTGAAGGAGCTGGAGGTTGGGGGCTATAGAGGTGTCGATGTTGATTTTTCACACTCATCTAATCTCTCAATGTTAGGTATGGTACATTTGCCTCCAAGTGTGCCTTATCTCCCAAGCTAGACACCGTCTCTGTTTTGTCCTTTTGTAGGTAACCCTAATCTTTTCTCAGGAGGGGGGTTGTACAGATGCCCACTGTGTAGATTGCAGAGGGAAGCTGGGTGTGTAATTTCTTAGACTGTGAAAGTCTTGCTCTATCTTCACTCCCACTATTTAATTCCTGAACCTTTTGTGGGATCTATGGTATAAATTGGGTAGCTTCTAAGTTTAGGCTTAAGTTTCCTTAGGTATGTTAATTCAGTTATTTCTTCATCTACTTTATAATCTTAAAATTTTTATTGTTGTCTTCTCTTTCATTCTGTTTGTCCTTACAGGATTATAATTATAATTTTTTTTAAATTCATTTTATTATCATTTTGAGTAGGGAGTGGAAGCTAATGTGTATTTGTAGCCTACCATCTTCAACAATTCACTCTTCAAAATAATCTTCTTATAAGTTCTAATTCATTTTATTGCCACATTCTGTTAAGTGTTGACAGTCGTGTGGTGTCTGTAAGTGAAAGGAAATTATGTCACTGTGTTAAACTACTCTGTGCTTTTTGAGTTGCTTTTGTTTCAGTGATGTCTTAGTGGGTAAGGAGTCTAAAAGTCCTTTTTCCAACTAACAGTTCAATAACTCATTTTTACAAGAAAACAGATTAATACAAATTTGAGCTGTATGTAAGGAACTGTCTTTTATGTATTATCTATTATCAGTCTTCACTGATAATCCATATTATTCAGGTTATGCTTCTGAAGTTATGCTTTAGCAAATCTCATTTAAATCTTTAATGTCTTTGACTTCAATTATTCATTGGTTAAAATTTATCTCCAAATCAGGAATGATTTCTGTTTATGTAAAAACAAACAAAAACCAGTCAATTGCATTTGAAATTATAGGAGGAAACGATTTATAAGTTTTGTATTCATGTTTCTGATATCTTTCTCCAGCTCCAAGAAATAAAAGAAATAAAATTTTCCCATTTTCCTGGACCCTATCTGTATTTATAGGCATCACCATGAACTTCCTTATTTTCTTAAGACTATTAACTTAATGCACTGAATTTCTTATAAGTGCTGTCATTTTGAACTTTAAAGTATGATACAAATATGATCAAAGCTTTCTTTAGAGTCACTGTTTAATAAAGAATAAACCATAAGATATAAACTATAGATTATTTTTCATTGAGTAAAAAGGGTCTGTACTTATTCATCCTGAATGTCTGTGTTTTATCCAGAAGAATACTTCTCTAGTATTAAAAAATAAATGTGGAGCTCATGGAAAATTTCACAAGAACATGAATGTTCTTGTGATAGCCTGAGAAAAAGGAGACAGATTAGGACAGGAGTTCTTTATCTGGGTTTTTGGACATGTTTTAGCACCTCCCTGAATTCCTATGTGCAAAATATTTTGTCTCTTATGTCTCTAGGGAGAAAGTTCTTAAATGTCTTTCAGATTATCAGAGGCTCAAAACACTTGAACTAGAGGCAAAAAAGTCAGTAAAGAAAAAAACAATTGTTTATATGTTTAAGAACATCATGGGAGGTATATTTCCATATTATGTAGCTCAGAGATATGTCTTAGGCTCACGTTCACCGCTTTAGGTTTATCTTTATTTTTGTTTTATTGAAGTATGATTTACAAACAGTGAAATGCTCAGATCTGAGGTATATAGTTTGATAGGTTTAGACAAGTGTGTATAAACTCTGTGTAACCCATACCCTTTTCTTTTTTTTCTTTTTTTTTTAACCCATACCGTTTTCAAGACCCAGAACATTTTCATCACCCCAGAAGTTACCTTAACTTTTTAAAGTAAGAGCAAAGGCCATTCTTTGTAGCTCTTTGATTTAAGGACAGACTTCTTCTTTGCATAGTCCTGGAGAATCTATTAGCTAAATTAGTTGCTCAGGGTTTTTTTTGTTTGTTTTTTAAGGTAAGTTCAGTGCCCAATGTGGGGCTTGTGCTCACAACCCTAAGTTGTGACTGACTGAGCCAGCCAGGCCTCCCATAAATTTTAGTTTATTTATTTTGTTATTTATTATTTTTTTAAGTAGGTTCTATGCTCAGTGTGAGGCTCGAACTCAGGACCCTGAGATCAAGAATCACATGCTCTACCAGCTGAGCCAGTTGGATATCCTGTGAGTTGCTCAGCTTTTATGGGGGATCTACTGTTCATACTTGCTGCTCCTTTTTCTCCACTGGACAACGTACTTTTTAAACTATGATGATCTTTTAGGTGAGCAAAACACTGAGATGATAATTAACTACTTCACCTCCTAGGATCCTAAAGAAATTAGCTCATGTGAATTCTTATAGTTAATCCTGTTCCTCACTTCCACAATGGTTAATCAGTCAACATCTGATACAACTAACATAGTGACTGAAAGAGCTTTAATAAACTTTCCTAAAGATAATAGTAGTTCAAGGGGTAGCAACTCTTAGAAAGATTAACAATTATCGATCATTTATTGCATTAAAAGTAGCTTCTGAAAAAATACCTACATGAATAAGAAGTGTAGGACCTGCTCTTAAGCACATGGCAAAAAGGAAGACAGACTAGTTAACATAATTTTCAGTTAGGTAAATACAGTAACAGAATACTGTACAGAGTACAGTCGTGCTTGAAAGAAGACATGCTAATTCTTTAAGGGATGGCCAAGGGCAGTTTCTTTGAGAAGGTACCTAAGTAGGTTTATGTGTGGATAATTGAGAGAATTGGTTATATCAGCCAACTTCTAATTTTCCATCTGTCAGTACCTTTAGTGAGCCTTAAAATGGGTAGAGACTAGAGATTTGGTAGAGATTTGGGAGCCCTTCTGGAGAAAATGAATACAAAATTAATGAATACAAAATTAGGTAGCAAAGTAAATATTTAGAGTAAGAAAAAAATCATAATAAATTACATATTTAATAAAGCCAAGTCAATGAATATCACAAAATATAGAAAAATAACATTTTTATTAATTAACTGCCCGATATACCTTAATACATTTTTGTATACATTTTTGACTGCATACTTTTTGACTTCTTATGTCAACAATTTGTAAAATAGGATTACTGTTTTCTATAGAGAGAGTAGATTATTCTATAGAGAGAATAGGTTATTTCCTTCTAGCATTACTGATCAAAATGTGTTTATTATTATTGATAACTTTCAAGAGTTTCAGATCTATAACTCATTGGTAATGTCATGTACTATTTTAAGATTGTTGTCAAATTTCAGTATATCTCGACTAAGTTTTTTCCTTAGCTGATGTGTAGTACAGTGTTCTTATGTCTCTGCCAATACCCTATGGAGCTCATGTCTGGATGACTGTGGTCCTGCACATTAATGTGTAAATGACACCAAATGAGGCAGTGCTTGGGTGTAAGAATATTCCTGGAAGTCATTCCTGTACCTAGACTAGCAGTAATTCAATTATGCATGGAAATGATTGAGAACTAGACATATCCTGTGAAACCTACATACTTCTCCACCTCAACCTCCCTTTAGCAAAATGCCCAGAATACCGCATTAGCCGAGGCGGAAGTGAGATGGAGCAGGAGTTAGAGAAATAAGTCTTAACCAGTTGCAATTAGCATTCCTTTGCAAGTTTTGTGAAAACATACGACCATGGGAACACATTGTTAGGACTGCTTCCAGTACCTTGGAAGGGACCATCCCATTGAGGATCCCTGAAATTTAAACTGACAGTGTCAGAGTAAATTCAGTCCTACAGTCTTAAGCTGTAATTTTGTGCTTGCGTTTGTTAACTGACTACCAGAAAGATGTTTTAAAACATAATATGTATACCACTATACATATGTAGTAATGTAGTATGTACTATGCTGCTTATGTCCGTTATGATTGAACCTATTTTTGTAAGCCCAGGATATGAGTTCAGCAGATTATGCCAAAATACTTGCTTTACTTTACCATTTTTGATCTGGAATCTTTTATCAGTTTAGCTCAACAAAACGTTTATTAAAGATCTGTTACAACCTAAGCCTTCTGCTAGATTCTGGAGATGTAGTGCTGACTTAGAAATAGTTCATACTTGGGGCGCCTGGATGGCGCAGTCAGTTAAGCGTCCGACTTCAGCCAGGTCACGATCTCACGGTCCGTGAGTTCGAGCCCTGCGTCAGGCTCTGGGCTGATGGCTCGGAGCCTGGAGCCTGTTTCCGATTCTGGTCTCCCTCTCTCTCTCTGCCCCTCGTCCGTTCATGCTCTGTCTCTCTCTGTCCCAAAAATAAATAAAAAACGTTGAAAAAAAAATTAAAAAAAAAAAAAAAGAGTTCATACCTTTGACAAACTCATGGTACATTGTAAAATAGAGACACGTGATAGTGTCCTGTGTGAACACAGAGAAGGCTTCCTTAACACAGTCTAGGTTATCAGAGAAACCTCCTGAGGAAGATGATACCTGGATTAATTCTTTAAGGATGACTAGACATTGGTGAAAAAAGAAAGTTTGGTTAAAAGTATATGAGATAAGGAGGAGTAGGCTGTATCTGATTTAATTTCATATTTTTTTTCCTAGTCAAGTTGGCTTTATCATAAGAATTTAATTTCCCAGCATTTAGACCACAAAACGATGTCATTGATTGCATTGTATACCTCTTGCTTTACTGCTCTGTATTTGTAGGCAAATGATAGACTATAGGAATAGTAGGTGAATCTTTGCCCTATTGTTACCTTGAGATCTGTATCTGATACAAAGATTGTTCCAAGGGGTACCTGGGTGACTCAGTCGGTAGAGCAGGTGACTCTTGATCTCAGGGTTGTGTGTTTGAGCCCCATGTTGGGCGTGGAGCCTACTTAAAAAAAAAAAAAAAAAAAATTGTTCCATTGGTGCCAAGACTGCAGACTTTATTCTTTATTGAATCCTTTATAGTGGGTTGCTATTTTGGATTAAATCCCAGAGTAATTCTGTTGTTTTGCTTTGGAAAAAAAGAAAAAGTAATCCTATTACCACAAGTAAATGCATATGAGCTTTTATTTATTTATTATTTATTTATTTTGCATTTTAGCTTTTAAAGTATGATTAAATTAGTTTAAGCAATGGGAGGATATGGAAACTTACTTAGTTATTAAATATATATAAAATAAGTTCCATAGATGAAAAGTACACCATAGAAAATATAGTCAATAATTTTGTAATGTATGGTGACAGATGGTGACTACCCCTTTTGTGGTGAACATTGAGTAACATAGAATTGTTGAATCAATGTGTTCTACACCTGAACCTAACATAACATTGTATGTCAATTATATTTCAGTAATAAAAAAAGTATAAAAACAACCTCTTGCCTCCTCTCCCCCCACTGGGAGGAGTAAGCTTGCTTAGAATTGCTGAGATGTCTTGACAGTTTATTTCTTATTACTTTTTTTTTATGTTTATTTATTTATGTTGAGAGAGAGCATGAGTTGGAGAGGTTGAGAGAGAGAATCCCAAGCAGGCTCTGTGCTGTCAGTGCAGAGCCCAAGCCCAGTGCAGGGCTAGATCCCACAACCGTGATCATGACCTGAGCTGAAATCAAGAGTTGAATGCTCAACTGACTGGGCCACCCAGGTGCCCCAGTTTCTTTTCTTTTTTTTTTTTTTTTAACATTTATTTATTTTTGAGAGAGAGCGAGTGAGCTCACAAGGAGGGGAAGGGGCAGAGAGAGAGAGGGAGGCACAGAATCCAAAGGAGGCTCCAGGCTCTGAGCTGTCAGTGAAGAGCCCAACACAGGGCTTGAACTAACAAAACTCGAAATCGTTACCTGAGCTGAAGTCAGATGCTTAACCAGCTGAGCCATCCAGATGCCCCTGACTGACCAGTTTTTAAACCAAGGTTTAAGTAGGGCAGAACTGCAAAGGGCCCAAGATTGAAAATGAAATTTTGGTTATCAGGATTAGGAACTATCCCCAATCCATCTGCTTCTCTTGCTGCAGTTAAAATCTTTCAGATTTGGTGTGCCAAATAAAGATGATGGATCCGTTTTTTTTCTTTAATATTGGTAACAACTTGCTCTTTGCAATAAGAACAAGCTTTTCTCCCCCTTCAACATTATTATTTAATGTTAAGTAAACATTTGTTAGGAATCTGTTGTATCCCAGGTTCTGTGTTAGGTACTTGGGATTCAAGGGTGACTAAAACATGATTCGTATTCTTGAGTAACTCACATTTATGTAATCAAGTGTGAGAAAGAAAAACGTAAACAAATAAGCATGAGAGGTAGTGTTTTAAGCTGACTTTTTGTGGATTAGTATACGTGTGGCAGTAGAATTGCTGTGGCCTGAATGTGTTCCCCCAAATTTATATGTTGAACTCCTAATGCCCAATATGATGGTGTTAGGAGGTGAGGCCTTTTGGAGGTGATTAGAAGGTGATTGGGGTTAGTGCCCTTATAAAAAAAGACCCCACAGAGCTCCATAGCCCCTTCCACCATAAGAAGATGCAGTGAGAAGTGGGCAGGCACCAGCTTAGAAGAGGGCCTTCACCAGTACCTGACAATGCTGTCACTCTGTTGTTGAACTTTCAGCCTCTGAAACTGAGAACTAAACTTTTATTGATTATAAGCCACTCAGTCTTTTGTTATAGCAGCCTGAATGGACTAAGGGATAAAGTAAGGATTGGTGTTTTACTTACACATATACCTGCATGTAAATATGCATTTACATGTAGTCATTCATTCACTGGACATTTTATTATTTTATTATTTTTTATTTTTTTGAGAGGAGAGAGAGTGTGTGTGCATATGCCTGAGCTGGGTAGAGGGGCAGAGGGAGAGAGAGAGAGACTCTTAAGCAGGATCACACTCAGCACGATCATGACCTGAGCTGAAATCAAGAGTTGTCTGCTCCATCAACTGAGCTACCCAGGCGCCCCTCATTGAACATTTTAAAGCTGTTAGTTCCTGTGTTGTGGATTTGCTGTGTAAAGCTACCTTAAAACTAAGGTGCTTTAAATGTATTCACTCATTTAATTGTCATAATGGTTCTGCATAACTGATGATATCGTCTCCAGTATACTATCTAAAAGAGAATAAACACAAAAATACACACATAAGGTGTTGCAGGAGCATTAAGCTACAGTGAGACACAAGAGAGAATGGACAGTTTTTCCTGAGAGTTTAGGAAAAATTTTCTAAAAGAAATGATGTTTAAGCTCCCTAGATACCTTTGGTTGAAATACCAGTGTAAATTATTTGGAATTACTGCCAACTCATTTGCTAGATCAATATTCATTCTGAGTTCTACACATGCAAGTTTTGGAGTCTTCTTTTTAACACTGCAGCACATTGTATAGGGTTCTGAAAATGGAGTCACTGCTATTGCATAGAAATCACCCAGACATTTGACTCTGGGCACTTCCTAAAGTCTCTTGTGGTTTCACTACCCATTTACTGACTGGGGTAATGAATTTAGTACTGGGCAAAGGAAACTGCAGCCTACATACGACTCAAAAGCTCAGAGGGTGATCGGAGATGAGCTATTAAACTTTAGTGTCTTTGCCTGTAGCTGAGATAATGCCTCAGATCACTTCACAGATGTAGAAACTAATTGGCCTTTGTGTGTGAAGTGCTTTATTATTTTCCAAGGATTAGATTATAAAATTTTATAGGGTATTAAATAGTGAATTGCCCAACCCTCTACTTGTTCTTATATGAAGTCACTAAGTTATACTTTATAAAGTTGAAGAGTTGTGAACCTGCTTCACATTGAGAGGCAACCCAGTTAGCAGTTTAATATACGAGTACAATATTCCCTAATAATGTGTTAAAGAGCAAGATGTTAAAATTTGGAAGAAAAGTTTCCATGACTACAGATGTCTGGGAAGCCCTAGGCTAAATCTTGAACAATTTTCTTTACTACTATAGGACTTTTCTTAACTTATAAAATATGCATTTCATAATATACTAGTGCCTCTTTTGGCCCTGTGCTAACCAGTGAAGATACTGAAATTATTAGTTACCTTCAGTCTGATCTTTCCTCTGAGCCTGAGTCTTGTAAATACAACCGCCTACCTAACATATCCATTTGGATGTCTGATAGATATCTCAAGTTAATATGTCCTAAACCCATCTTCCAAAGCCTATCTCCATAAGTGGCCCATCTTCTATCTACTTGAGACTAAAAATCTAGGAATCCTCCTTGATTCTTCACCACTGTCCACAAATGATGAAATCCAGTAGTGAGTCTGTTGGTTCTTCCTATAAATATTGGAATCTTCTTCCTTCCATCCCCACCAGGAGAGTAGGGATTCTTGCTCAGTGTTGTGTCTCGGCTTAGAACAGTGCTTCTTAGAATATGTTACTTGGAATGCAGAATGCAAGCCTGGATAAATGGATGAAAGAAACTGATTTATTGAGGTGGTGAGGAGAATTATTTTTTAATAGTAAAGATTTTTCTTTAAAAAATGTTAAAACACGGAACTATAATTTACACACCATAAAACTCATCTTTAAGTGTACAGTTTAGTAGATTTTAGTATATTAAAAAGTTACACAATCATCAGGACTATCTAATTCCAGAACATTTTCATTAACCCCCCAGAAGAAATCTTGTGTCATTAGTAGACACTCTTCCATTTCTCCCTTTACAGCCCCTATTTTCTGTCTCTATGGACTTGTCTGTTCTAACGTTTTGTATAAATGGGATTATACAATATGTGATACAACATATTTTGTGTCTGGGTTCTTTTCACTTAGCATAGTATTATCAAGATTCACTCATTTATCAGTGCGCATGTTCTAAACTAGGTTTTTTAGACTTTGTCCCTGTATCTCATCAACTTTTTTTAAAATCTATTTTTTTATTGAAGTATAGTTGACATATAATATCCTTCTAGTTTTAGGTGTATTCTCATCAACTTTTTATTTATTTTTTTTATTTTATTTATTTTTATTATTATTTTTTTTTAACGTTTATTTGTTTTTGAGACAGAGAGAGACAGAGCATGAACTGGGGAGGGGCAGAGAGAGAGGGAGACACAGAATCGGAAGCAGGCTCCAGGCTCTGAGCCGTCAGCCCAGAGCCCGACGCGGGGCTCGAACTCACATACTGTGAGATCGTGACCTGAGCTGAAGTCGGAGGCTTAACCGACTGAGCCACCCAGGCGCCCCTCTCATCAACTTTTTAATCTCACCAGAATTCTTCAATTTCTGGCCTGCTGATAGCCTTTTTTCTTGCTTTCCAGCGGTGTTAAGGAATTTGTTACTCTGTCATTGATGATAGTAGCAGTAGCACTACTCATAATAGTGGCTTAAAAGGAATGTTAGGCAGAAATGGAAGTAGGTATGTCTGTTCAGATTGCTAACTTCCTTGAATTGAAGGTAGTCTTGATACTCAATGTTTTTAGCTTAGAGTCTTTAGCTTTATTGTTTTTAGAACATGTTGTACTTGATTTTGGCAATTTCTAACATTTTTTGCTGGTGCATATCTGCCTTTCTGAAAGCATTAGTATGTTTGGCACCCTTTTGGAGGAAATTGTTCTCTGGCGGGATTTTGTTTTTCCTTAATGGCAGTGCTAAGTATTCATATAAATCAGTAGAGGTATGAGGAGAGGAGATAGAATTAGGTAGTTTGAAGATTGTTTTAAAAATGTGCCTAACTGGGGCGCCTGGGTGGCTCAGTCGGTTAAGCGTCCGACTTCGGCTCAGGTCATGATCTCGCAGTCCGTGAGTTCGAGCCCTGCGTCGCGCTCTGTGCTGACAGCTCAGAGCCTGGAGCCTGTTTCAGATTCTGTGTCTCCCTCTCTCTCTGACCCTCCCCCGTTCATGCTCTGTCTCTCTCTGTCTCAAAAATAAATAAACGTTAAAAAAAAAAAATGTGCCTAACTGATAACTCTCTCATTATGAATTAGTCTTGTGTTTTTTCATAAGTGACTTGATTAAACTGTGGTGATATAGGAAGAAAATTATTAGAAATAATTGGATGGAAGGTAAAGGTAAGTAAGCATCATGCAGTCTTCAGTAGTGGGTAAAAGAATGAGCTTTCAAGATTTCAATCCTAGATTTAAATTCTGGCTCCTTTATTTACCACTCTTATAATCTTAAATTAATCTTAACTTAACTATAATCTTAAGTTCTTTAAACCTCAGTTTTGTTACCCATAAAATAAAATAATAGCATATACATCATAGTTAAGAGGATTAAATGAGATACTGCATGTAAAATCCTTCTCAGCACAAAGCCTGCAGTAAATGTTAGTTAATATCAATCATCATTACTATCCTGATGTAGGAGTTCTCAGCCTGAAGTTCACTGGAACTGTCAATTAAGAAATATTTATCAAGTACATGATCTTTAGTATTGGACTTAGACCTATGGAAGGAGCTACTGATGTAAATGACAGGTTGGTACCTAGAGGTGAAGCAAAGAGAACTAATATTAGTGGAGGTCTTACCACAGGGTTCAGTAGTAAGGTGGATATTATTTTTCCCATTTTATAGATGAGGAAGCTGAAGCTTGATAATGTCAAATAACTTGTTCAAGATAATTGGCATGTTCTTGGGTGTCAAAATATACAAACATCTATTCTTCTAACACTTACTGGTTCCCCTGTTTTGAGTTTTCTATATATCTCTCCCCTCCCCAATTCCTATAGCCTTAAGATTCTCCTGTTCAACTTGGGAAGTATCAACTTCATTGATAGTTGGATTGGACAATAAAGGGTTAAAATAAGGGAATGATAAATGTGAGTGTTGAGATGGTGAGAAATGGCTTATAGAAGTTAACCTAGTGTCACTATGGGGGCTAATCTATTCTTCAGGTTCTCAAAGAGCAAATAAATAATGCTGTTGAAATTTACAAAAGGTAGATCAAATTGGATTACCAATTGTAAGAGATGTGGGTTCAGGGTTTTCCTTTAGGACTCAGTTATTTGTCAAACCATCCTGTCTTGCTGTAGAAACTGATCGGCCTTAAGATGTGAATAAGAGGACTGACTAGGAGAAACAATCCTGAATCTTGGTTGTTTATTTGGAAAGAAAAGACCCCTGGGTAATGCCATGATTTATCAATGTAACATCCTTATATATAATGTGTCATTCACTGTCTAATCAGAAAGCTCCAAATTCTCTTAAAGTTATGATACTGTGTTAGCTATTTTCATACATTGTTAATGAGATTGTAAAAGGGTACGACTTATTTGGGGAGAAAAATAGGCTTATGTAAAATTAAAAAATGTGCGTGTCCTTCACAGCAGTTTTACTTTAGCAATTTATTTTTCATATATACATGTGCACAAGGTTACTTACTGTAGCGTTGTTTATAGTAACAAGTGACTGGAAACAACCTAAATGTTTATCATGAAGTGACCGATTAAAATATGTTATACATTGGGGCGCCTGGGTGGCTCAGTCTGTTGAGCATCCAACTCTTGATTTCAGCTCAGGTGGTGATCTTGCGGTTCATGGGTTTGAGCCCCATGTTGGGTTCTGCACTGATAATGCAGAGCCTGCTCGGGATTCTCTCTCTCCCTCTCCCTCTCTCTCTCTCTGCCCCTCTCCTGCTCTCTCTCTCTCTCACACTCTCACTAAATAAATAAACTTAAATATATATATATATATATATATGTGTGTGTGTATTATACATTTGTATAAGGAAGTACTATTCAGTATTAAAAGGAATAAATTAGATCTGCTTCTGCCTTAATATACAATCATCTCCTGGATATTAAGTGAAAAACATTATTTAGTATACTATAGCATGCAACAATTGTGTAAAAAAAAAAAAAAAAAAACAGGTCCAAGCATTTTTATGCTTGTATAGGCATAGACTATTTGGAAGGATATATAAGATCTTAGTTCTGAGATTCTCCAGATAAGCAGATTTCTTCTGAGGAGGGTGGATTGGGAGGGCAACATACTTTCTGTTATTGAAAATGTCTGTGAATATTTTCACCAAATATCTTAAAATGCCATGTGACATATATACATTTGGGCATACATTGTTATTATAAGAGCTTTGTACTCATTGATGAGGACTTTTGCATATATGCTTTCCTCTTTGTGCTTTTTAACTTGAGGACTCTGTCAGTTGATCTTTTGACCTAGGAATGAGGACTAGTACTGACCCCCCCCTTCCAGGGTATGGTGGATACTAGAGGAAGTTTCAGGTAGCTGTTGAAAAAGCTGAATATGCTTTTTTTTTTTTTAATTTATTTTTTAATAATTTTTTTTTGGAGAGAGAGAGCACCTGAGTGAGGGAGGGGGGCAGATAGACAGAGAATCTTTTTTTTTTTTTTTTTAATTTTTTTTTTTAACGTTTATTTATTTTTGAGACAGAGAGAGACAGAGCATGAACGGGGGAGGGTCAGAGAGAGGGAGACACAGAATCTGAAACAGGCTCCAGGCTCTGAGCTGTCAGCCCAGAGCCCGACGCGGGGCTCGAACTCATGGACCGCGAGACCATGACCTGAGCCGAATTCGGCCGCTTAACCGACTGAGCCACCCAGGCGCCCCTAGACAGAGAATCTTAAGCAGGCTCCATGCTCAGCACAGAGCCTGACACAGGGCTCAATAACACGACCCTGGGATCATGACCTGTGCCAAAGTCAAGAGTCGGATGCTTCACTGACAGAGCCACGCAGGCACACCAAAGCTGAATATGTTTTTTTTATTTTTTAAAGGACAGAGTTAAGGGGGTGCCTGGGTGGCTTAGTCGGTGAAGCGTCCGGCTGTTGGTTTCAGCTCAGATGAAGATCTCTCAGTTCACAAGGTCGAGCCCCACATTGGGCTCTGTGCCTACAGTGCGGAGCCTGCTTGGGATTCTCTCTCCTCTCTCTCTGCCCCTACCCCACTTCCATGCTCTGTCTCTCAAAATAAATAAACTTAAAATAAATTAAAAAAAAAATAAAGGACAAAGCTGAGTTCTTCTTCTTCTTTTTTTAAATGTTTATTTATTTTAGAGAGAAAGAGCACAAGCAGGGGAGAGGCAGTGAGACAGAGGGAGGCAGAGTCCAAAGCAGGCTCCAGGCTCTGAGTTGTCAGCACAGAGCCCGACACAGGGCTCAAACCCACAAACTGTGAGATCATGACCTGAGCCAAAGTAGTATGCTTAACCGACTGAATATGGTTTTTAAAAAGAATATATAAAAAATATATAGTATTGAAATGGTTAGGTTATATTGCCTGAATAAAGCAGAAGGGTCAGAGAGAAAGAAAACTAGAGAACTTGAAAACATTTTTGAAGTTTAAGTGTACATGGAAATGAGGAACAGAGAAGGAAGTCAGTAGTCCACAGGGAACTAAGATCACTTTATAAACATTATCTCATCTCTTAAATTATACCTTTTTGTAAAAAGTTATTTTCCAGACTTTCAAAAAACCAAATAAATTGAAGCCCAGATGATAATTTGTGGTTTCCTAAGTAACATAAAAAGAAAGTGGCAAAATGAGGAATAGAACCTTGTTTTCTTGATTTCCATGATTAGCATTAGATCACCCAACCTTCATATGGGACTAGCACCAAAAAATAAAACAGGATTAAAAAAAAATTCTTTCATAAACTTGATGTGTAAAAGCATTTGTTTCTGAAGTAGGTTTATATTCCACCCCCCCCCCCCCCCCCCATCCAGTCTTAGAAGAAGAGGGTGGGAGTGGTGCTTGAATACTGCTTTGGATATTGTGCTACCCTTTGCTTTGTGACTCTGTCATTCTGGTTCGGGAACAGGAAGGACAATGAAAAAACTAACATTTGCACAGCACTTTACAGTTTTAACCAAACTTTATTTCACATATATTACTTTTCTCATTTTGTAGCAGATCTAAGATCTAGACAGTGGTGATGTTTTGTTATTTTAATTAGGCTTTCACTACTTAAGAAAGAATAGGCTCAAGAAAGTTGGGGTATTTGCCTAAGATTACATAGCTGGCCTTCACAAAATCGAGCTCAGATTTTTTTTTTTCTTTCTACTCAAGACTAAAGTCTTATGAGGTAGATTTACTTAGTTTTGTGGAAGACCAATTCTGGGTGGAGTATCAATCAAGAAAACATTTGGAAGCCTAAGACTTCATGGCAGAGTGGGTCAACAAGTAGATGGTTTTGGGGGGCAAGTGAGGCTCTGACCCTCCTCTGAGTGCAGGCACAACTGATGTCCTTAATAATCCTCATGTGTTCCGCCAGCACTTTTCAGAACAGCTTGTCACGTCCTCAGTTGCTGCATTAACTGGAACAGTGGCTAATTAAAGAGAGTGTATTTAACTTTAACACCCTGCCTGAAGACATGCACCAGATTAGTCATAGGAGAGCTATTTTTGTCATTAATCACACATAAATCAGTAAAATGTCTTTGTAGAAAATGTTGGTGAGGTTTGTTTCTCACACTAAATTTTGATAAACAAAGGGTGAGAAGAGCAGGAAAATAAAGTAAGTCTCAAGTTTGGTGTAGGCATAATGATCTTTATGTTTTTATGTTTTAGAGATGCTGGGAGAGGATTTGGTGTTTAATGCATTCTCTGATTAAACTGAAGAAGGGTTTCGGTCCAGGGCCTCTTGTCTTTTTTTTTTTTTTTTTTTTTTTAACTTTTAAAAAAATGTTTATTTATTTTTGACAGAGAGAAAGAGACAGAGCATGAGCGGGGAAGGGGCAGAGAGAGAGAGGGAGACAGAATCTGAAGCAGACTCCAGGCCGTCAGCACAGTGCCTGATGCGGGGCTCAAACTCATGGACAGCGAGATCATGACCTGAGCTGAAGTCGGACACTCAACTGACTAAGCCACCTGGGCACCCCCAGGGCCTCTGTCTTATATTTGATATTTGGATTTACTTTGGGGCACTGGAAACCCACTGGGTGGTTTTAAGCAGAGGAGTAATGTCTGATCAGTGGTTTTAGAGTTGCCTTGGCTGTTGAGTAGAGATACCTGGCAGAGGGAGGGGGCAATAATATGAAGAACATCAGTGTACTCTAATTAAACATCTGAACAGAGACTTCGGTTTAAACAACAATTCCATTGCCTTAGAATGAAAAATACCTGTCATTTGAATTCCATATTTGGGTTGAATTTGATACTGGGTTCTTAGTTTATCTCAGGATCCTCAGTACTTTTTGAAAGCTCCTGAGGTAATTATAATGTGTGACCAGCACTGAGAACTACCCTTTATCTTGGCGAAAACGGGAGAGATCATGGGGCTAAGCATGGGAGAAGGAGGTAATGAGTGAAAAGCTATGGAGAGCTTGCAAAGTGTAACTGTCTGTTCTTGGAATTCCCTTTCCATATTCATATGTTCACTGAATGTTTTTGGTGGTATGAATTTAGTAACATGAAACTTTAGAGTTCGCACATACCCAGCCTCTCCTTGTTCTAATTCCTTCTTAACTGTTCCTTTCTATATGAAGAGAAGAAAAGGGAAGTATTGAGAAGGAATTACCAGGATATAATACAGTTTGATAAAAATTTGATAGTATTAACAGAAGAATCCATCTCTTAAAAACTCTTAAAAACATTTCTAATACTAGTTTCATTCGATCCGTTTAAAAAATGTGTGTGTGTGCATGTATCCACACGAACTGAGAAATTTGAGAAGCCAACCATATTAATGTCTAGCTACTTACCTGCATATGTGGAATTCTGGGTTAAGATTGCTGATGTTTCCTATAACTGGGCAGAACATGTAGCTTCTCATTCTCACTCTGGGATTTTTGTGTTTTATTGACATAAAACTATCTTTAATGAAGGAAATAAATTACTTGTAGTAAAATGAGGGACTTAGAATAGGGGTGAAAAGGAATAAAATGACCAAAAATGATTATAGAAGTACTATTTTGTTTTTATAGATTACAACCAATAATCCTGAATCTAATTTATTGTGAAACACTGGATTAGTTATAGCTAAAAATTATCTTTCTCCTTGGGAGTTGCAGTAGGAATGTAGGGAAGATTTGTAGGAGTTTGGGGTATCAAACATAGTAGTTACCACCATTATTGCACTGGGATTTAACGTAGCCAGTACAATTTAGGGCTATTTGTAGACATTAAGATCACCTCAATGTTATTTTATTCAGTAATACAGTACAGGCAACTCTGTTGAAAGTTGTGCCTTAAATATTGAGGTTCTTCGTTTCTTTTCTATTCACAGTGGTAGCCGCTCCTCTAAAACATTTAAACCAAAGAAGAACATTCCAGAGGGTTCTCACCAGTATGAGCTCTTAAAGCACGCAGAAGCCACACTTGGTAGTGGTAATCTCCGGATGGCGGTCATGCTTCCTGAGGGGGAAGATCTAAATGAATGGGTTGCAGTGAACAGTAAGTAGCCTGTTTCTCAGTAAGCTCTAAATTAGGTTAGTAGCCTCATTATAGGTTAGTGTTGGAATGCTGTCTGTTCTAGGTTCTAGTTAGCAACTTAATGTCACAGGATAGTGATAACCTCAATCCACTTTAGCCTTTGTGTTATTTTATTTGTGAATATGGAGTTCTATGAAATTTTTGTCTCCTGTTATAATGTAGTACAAAGCACAGATTTACCATCTTCGGTGGAAAAAAATAATAATAACAGCAATTAATGTTTATGGAACACTAATTCTATGTCTTACCCTCTGTTATCCTTTCTACATGGATTATTTTTATTTCATCTTTATAGCATCATGATGTAGGTACTATTATTTCAGTTTAATATAGATAAGGAAGGTAAGACAGAAAGATTAGTAATTTGCCTAAGTTGTATAGTTATCAAATGATAGAACCTGGGCTCAAATATAGAGCTTTAGAGTTTTAGAGACTACATTTTTTTTTTTTAAGTTTTTCTTTTAATTCTAGTTAACATATAGTGTTACATTAGTTTCAGGTATACCATATGGTAATGCAACACTTCCATCCATCACCCGGTGCTCATCACAAGGAGAGACTACACTTTAATCACTATGCTAAATTGCCTCTCTCAGTAGTACACTCAGTTACTTATCTATGCCTTTTTTTTAAAAGGAAATTCAATAATGATCTTATGAAATTAGTAAAATATGTTTATCAGATACTCTTTTTTTGGAGTAGACCTTTTAAAAAATTTTAAAACCAGTGTAGTTAACCTACAGTGTTATATTAGTTTCAGGTGTAAACAATAGCGTGTTTTCACCAATTCTATACATTACTCAGTGTTCATCAGTATAAGTGTACTACTCTTTAACCCCCTTCACCTCTTTCACCATCTGCTCCCTGCCCCACCTCCCCTCTGGCAACTGCTAGTTTGTTCTCTACAGTTAAGAGTCTGTTTTTGGTTCGTCTCTTTTCTTTTTTCTTTCCCTTTCCTTTGCCTTTTCCCTTTGTCTTCCCTTTTTTGTTTAGTTTCTTAAATTCCACATAGGAGGGCACCAGGCTGGCTCAGTCAGTGGAGTGTGTGACTCTTTTTTTCGGGGTTGTGAGTTCAAGCCCCATGTTGCATATAGAGATTACTAAAAGAAAAAATAAATTAAAAATTCTACATATGAATGAAACCATATGGTATTTGTCTTTCGTTGGCTTATTTAGCTTAGCATTATATTCTCTGCATCCATTCATGTTGTTGCAGATGGCAAGATTTCATTCTTCTTTATGGCCGAGTAATATTCCATTCTCCCTCTCCCTCTCCCTCGCTCTCTCTCTCTCTACATGTATATATATATATATATATATATATATATGTACGTGTGTGTGTGTATACACACACACACACACACACACACACACACAAAAACACCATATCTTCTTTATCCACTCATCTATGGACGGACACTTGGGTTGCTTCCATATTTTGGCTATTGTAAATAATGTTGCAATAAACATAGAGGTGCATATATCTTTTTGAATTAGTGTTTTTGTATTCTTTGTGTAAATACCTAGTAGTGGAATTACTGCATCATGTGGTAATTTTGTTTTGAATTTTTTGAGGAACCTCCATACTATCTTCCACAGCGGCTAAACCAGTTTGCATTCCCACTAATAGTGTATGAGGGTTCCTTTTTCTCCATGTCCTCACCAACCTGTTGTTTCTTGTGTTGTTGATTTTAGCCATTCTGGCAGATGTGAGATGATATCTCATTGTAGTTTTCATTTGCATTTCCCTGATGGTAAGTGATGATGAACATTGTTTCATGTGTCTGTTGGCCATCTGTACGTCTTCTTTGGAGAAATGTCTGTTCATGTCTTCTGCCCATTTTTTAATTGGATTATTTGTTTTTTGTGTGTTGAGTTTGTAGTTTTTTATGTATTTTGGATACTAACCCCATATTGGGTATGTAATTTGCAAATAGTTCCCCCATTCTGTAGGTTGCCTTTTAGTTTTGTTGGCTGTTTCCTTTCCTGTGTAGAACCTGTTTTTTTTAATGTAGTCTCTGCAGTTTATTTTTGCTTTTATCTCCCTTGCCCCAGGAGACATATTTAGAAAAATGTTGCTATGGCCAGTGACATTACTGCTTGTGCTCTCTTCTAGGATTTTTATGGTTTCAGGTCTCACATTTAGGTCTTTAATCCATTTTGAGTTTCTTTTGTGTATGATGAAAGAAAGTGGTCCAGTTCTATTTTCCCAGCACCATTTGTTGAAGAGGTTGTCCTTTCCCCATTGTATATTCTTGCCTCCTTTGTCATAGATTAATTGACCATATAAATGTGGGTTTATTTCTGGGCTCTCTATTCTGTTGATCACATTGATGTATGTGTCTCTCTTGTGCCAGTACCATACTGTTTTGATCACTACAGCTTTGTAATATAATTTGAAGTTGGGAATTGTGATGCCTCCATCTTTGCTTTTCTTTTTCAAGGTTGCTTTGGCTATCTGGGGTCTTTTGTAGTTCCATACAAATTTTAGGATTATTTGTTCTAGTTTTGTGAAAAGTACTAAATAGAGATGGCATTAAATCTGTAGTTTGCTTTGGGTAGTATAGACATTTTAACAGTATTTGTTCTTCTAATACATGAGCATGAAATGTCTTTCTGTTTCTTTGTGTCATCTTCAATTTCTTTCATAAATGTTTTATAGTTTTCAGAGTACACATCTTTCACTTCTTTGGTTAGCTTTATTCCTCAATGTCTTATTATTTTTGGTGCAATTATAAATGGGATTTTAAAAGTATTTTATTAATTTCTATTTTTAATTTATTTTACTTTATTATTATTATTAATTTTATTATTATTTTTTTTTTTGAGAGAGAGAAAGAGACTGCAAGTGAGGGAGAGGCAGAGGGTGAGGGAGGGACAGAATGCCAAGCAGGCTCTATGCTTAGCAGTGGGGGGAGGGGGTGGGGAGCGCCCACCACGGGGCTTGATCTTACAACTGTGAGATCATGACTTGAGCCAAAATCAAGAGTGAGATGCTTAGCTGACTAAGCCACCCAGGTGCTCCTACATGGGATTGCTTTCTTAATATCACTTGGAGGAAAACATATTCATTCATAGTCAATATGAATGAATGTTGAAAAATCGAAATATTAGGATTATTACTGCACCAATATTATTATTACCAATAGGTAAATTTAATAAGATTGTTACTAGAGTCAATATAAAAATTATAAATAGCATCAAAAATATTGCAAACCCAGGAATAAGTCCAATGAAACATAGAAAACTGTTCCTTTATGATAAGTGCTTTTTGTGCTCTTCTTAAGAAATATCTTTGTGAGGGCACCTGGGTGGTTCAGTTGGTTAAGTGTCCGACTTTGGCTCAGGTCATGATCTCCAGGTTCGTGAGTTCAAGCTCTGTGTGGGGCTCTGTGCTGACAGCTCAGAAGACAGCCTGTTTCGGATTCTGTTCTCCCTCTTTCCCTGCCCCTCCCCTCCAAAAATAAATAAACATTAAAAAAAAGAAGAAATATTTGTGTAAGTAAATGGGGGGGAATGGGTGAAATAGGTGAAGCAGATTAAGAGTACACTTATTGTGATTAGCACTGACTAATGTGTAGAATTGTTGAATCATTATATTGTACACCTAAAACTAACATGCTTCTGTGCTTGCTGTTTCTTGTCTGTTTCTGGTCTCCATTCTGTTCCCCATTCTGTTCCCCATTCTGTTCCCCATTCTGTTCCATTGGTCTACTAAGACCGCACTATTTTATCCATTGTGCTTTACAAATTTTGATGTTCATCTTGTTCTTCCTTAAGAATGTGTTGGATATTCATAGCTCTTTGCATTTTCAAATACATTTTAACTTTTTTGATGGCTATGGACCGGCATCCCACTATCATTTAAATTTGCAATTCCATGATCGCCACTCTCTTTTCATGTGCTTTTTGACCATCTGGAAGCTTCTTTTGTTAACGGCTGGGGTTCAAAATTGTCTCACATTTTTCTATTGGGTTGTTTTCTTTTTGATTCATAGGAGTTCTTTATATATTCTGAATACAAGATTTTTGTTGGTTACATGTGTTGCAAAGAATTTCTCCCACTCTCTGCTTTGATATTTTATCTGCTTAAGGGAGCCACTTAACAAACAGAAACCCCTAATTTCAGTGTAACCAAGTGTTGTGATTTCTTTGTATGCTTTTCACCTGTTCTTTGTGGAGAAAAGAACACTGATAAATCTAGGATTCTGCTTGAGTAAAATTAAAATTTAATTTTTTTACTTATAACTGGTATTTGCTTTGCAGCTGTGGATTTCTTCAATCAGATTAATATGCTTTATGGAACAATCACAGATTTCTGTACAGAGGAAAGTTGTCCGGTGATGTCAGCTGGCCCAAAGTAAGACATGGTTCATAATCACTTCTCATTTTTACTTAAAAGTTCTGAGATAGAAAGAAAGCTTCTGAACATATAATTTCTTTGTGTAGCATCTCCTTCACCAATGTAGCACAATTCACCAATGACGGATACATTAAGTCCAGATTTCTTAGCCTGAGTTTTCTGGCTCTCCCTGTATAATCCTCCTTCCAACCTTTTCTCTGTTTGCTTATGAATCTTCTCTGGTCTATCCAAACTAGATTACTGGCAATGCCTTACCGTTCCTTCCATTGCATACACTCTGAAAACTTGCTTACTCCATTATTCTCTTGGATATTTTTCTTCTCTTCCCATCTCCCTCTAATCATCTGGCAATATTTTTAAAAAATCCTACCCATCTGCAAGGCTCACATCAATTGCTTCTAAACCTTTTGATTTTTTCAGACTAGATCTGATCTATTTAACCTTTTTGTCTTTGTGATTATATTTCTTTCTTGCACTGTTTATACATGTCTTATTTAACCTGTTAGATTCCTTCTTTGTTTAAATACTTTTTGGTGCAAGAACAGTGCTTGCCACTTGGTCAGCACTTGATAAATGTTTGCTTGGATGGATAGATTCTTGAAACTGGCCTTTATTACTACTATGGCTGATGATAACAATGGCTGCTACCATTTATTTAGTGCTACCTAAAATGTCAAGCCTTTCATGCATTTTATCTTTTACTTCATACAACCCTATGAGGTAAGAAAAGAAATGGAGTCTGAGAAAGGTTAAGTAAGATGTTCAAGGTCCTATTATCTAGAAGCAGGCAGAACCAGATTTAAAATACAGGTCTCTTTGAGTCTAGTGCCTGTACTCTTTTTTTTTTTTTTTTTAATTTTTTTTTTTTAACATTTTATTTATTTTTGGGAGATAGAGAGAGGGACAGAGCATGAGCAGGGGAGGTGCAGAATCCGAAGCAGGATCCAGGCTGTCAGCACAGAACCTGACGTGGGGCTTGAACTCATGAACTGTGAGATCATGACTGAAGCCAAAGTCAGACGCTTAATGGGCTGAGCCACCCAGCCACCCCTAGTGCCTGTACTCTCAATTGCTACATTGTGTCATTTTATAACTTTAAGAAAGATTAATTGGTACTTATGAGACATAAAGAAAGAAGTTTTATTTTTAATGCTGACTTTTTGTGAAGTATATGCTTCACACCAAAAACAAAACAACATTGCCCAAACTTACTAGTGCTTAGGGTATTATCATTTTAAGTAGCGACCTTAGATTGCTCATCACTTATTTTAGAATATTTTTGGTAAGTTTTATTTTATGTATTTATTTTTATAAATTTTTCTCATGTTTGTTTATTTTTGAGAGGGAGAGAGAGAGACCGAGACAGAGCACAAGCAGGGGAGGAACAGACAGAGAGGGAGAGCATCTGAAGCAGACTTTGTGCTAACAGCGCTGAGCCTTATGCAGGGCTCAATCCCACCAACCCTGAGATCATGACCTGAGCCCAAATCAAGAGTCTGACACTTAACTGACTGAGCCACCCAGGCACCCCTAATTTTGGTAACTTTTAAACTACAGTGTCAGATTACTTACTACCCAAGAGATTCAGTTTTAGTACTTCATAGTCATACTTGTATTTTTTGACCAAATTCACATACTGAGCAGAGTATTACTTGGAGTTGTCTACCCTTATTCTTCAAATTAATTTCAAATGAGCTTAGCTATTTCCCGGAATCTTTTAAAGAAAAACTGACAGTTTGCCATCATCAAAGATGTTCAAAAGAATATGATTTAAGTATCTCTTAAGGTAATTTTTTTTGAAAAGAACTTATTTTCAGACTATTTCAAACCTTGAAACTTCAATAATTTTAAGTGTACAGAAAAGGTGCCAGAACACAAGGAACTCCCATATCTTTTTTTTTTTTTTAATTATTAATGTTTATTTTTGAGAGAGAGAGAGAGAGAGAGAGAGACAGTGCACACGCGGGGGAGGGTCAGAGAGACACAGAGACATAATCTGAAGCAGGCTCCAGGCTCTGAGCTGTCAGCAGAGCCCGACGTGGGGATTGAACTCATGAACCGTGAGATCATGACCTGAGCCAAAGTTGGATGCTTAACCGACTGAGCCACCCAGAGGCCCCTCCGTGTCTTTTTCACACAGATTCCCTAATTATTAACATTTTACTGCATTTGTTTCATCACCTACTCTGTATATGTACTCATTAACAATTTTTTCTGAACCTTTTGAGCAAGTTATAGACATTAATGCATCTTTACCCCTTCATATTCAACTGTGTATTTTCCAAAAACAAAGTTAGTCTTCTGTATAACCAGCATACAAACCCTCCACATCCCTTCCTCCAGTCCATAGACACTATTCACATTTCATTACTGCTCAGTTTTCCCTTTCTGGTCCAAGATTCTACCTAGGAATATGTATGGCATTTATTTGACTTATCTTTTCAGGTACCTTCAATTTGGAACAGTTCCTCAGTCTTTTCCAGTATTTCTTTTCTTTATACAGAAAAGACTTAACATAGCAGGCCTGTTACCCCTCGAAAGGCCTATTTACACAATTGATCCTTGGATAGCATCTGAGAACCTGGGATTTTGAAAGGGTTCTCACCTCCCTATTTGTTAAAACAGGTTCACTGTGCCTAGACTGTACAAACAGTATAGCTTATGCTTTCCTTCTGGGAGTTTAGAATTTTAATATGTGCCATGCAGAGGGTGCATCTTGACCATTTCTCAATAAAAAATCTGGACAGTGAGTCACTAATGAGCTTACCTGGTAGATCGTATTTAACGTGTGTTATCATAGCTCAGTCTTGGGGGAATTAAGTGTGGCCCTTGTGAGTCCACTGGGAAAAGACTCTTGGAAACTTGTGCCTGGTTTCTTCTGGACTTTGCCCTATTTGCTTTTTCTTTTTGTTGATTTTGGTTTGTGTTCTTTCACTGTAATAGATCATAGCTGTGAGTACAACTGTGTGCTGAGTTCTGTAAGTCCTCTTAGCAAATCGTCAAACATGGGGGTGGTCTTGGGGACCCCTGATACAGTCTGTCTGATGTTTCCTTGTGACCACATTTAGGCTTTGCTATCTTGGCAGGACATCATAGAAATGATAAATTTCTTCTCAGTGGATCATATCAGAGGGCACACACAATATCAACTGTCCCATCACTGGTGATATTAACCCTGATTACTTTATCATCTGAGTGTTTGCAAGGTTTCTTTACCTCAAATTTGTCATTTCCCCCTCTGAAATTGATCAGTATTTTATTGTGAGGTTTTCTGATATTATACCAATATCCTTGTTCCTGTGAACTAGGGAGAATTACTACCACTTAGAATACTGGTCTGATCACTTTTCCTGCAGAGACCTTATCTAAGTAAGCTGGTTAGGAGGAATGTATCTAATTTTTCAAAAGTAACAGGCACAGGATCTCTGTAAAGATACTGGAAAAACAAAAAATGATCTTCCTTGTCTCCTTTCCATTCATCCATCCTTCTTCCCTCCCCTCCTTCTGCCTTTCTTTCCACCTGCCATCCCTCCCTCCCTTCCCTTTTTTTTTTTTTTTTTTTTTTTTGAGAGTCTTATGCCCATTTTTAGTGCTGAGAAGATGCATTTGTCGTCATGCTTTGCCATCTTTACTAGAAGATGCTTGGGATTGTACCAAGGAGAGGCATTTGTTAGTAGCTTAGTACTGGCCCCTTGTAAAGTGGTATTGAGTGATGGCTCAGAGGATTTTGTCAGTTATTATTATTAACCAAGAAATGATGAGTATTTTGTAGTTTGCAGTTGATAAGTTTATACCATGATGATGGAAATAAATTTCAAAGAGAATGGTCTGTCAGAGGTGGAATAAAAAAATCAATGTGGGCAAAATAGAATTACAGGATGAATTCATTCTTAAGTATAGACATGACAAAAGAATAAGAATGGATCGAGGAATCATAGTTATAAACTGTAGAAGTGTAAGTAATATATAGTTTTATTTTTCAAAAAGCTTTAGGATATTGAAAATAAGTGTGTTTAAAAACTTCAGAATATTGAAAATGATTTTTAGGTCAACTGTGTCCATTTTTTATTTTTGCATTTAAAAATGAATGTGGAACACCTGATCACTAATAAAATGAAAAATATGATTGCAAGGAAAGGCAAAAATGTTAAGGTTTCTTAACATGTGGGAGAAAACATGGATGAGTCCTGTCTTTAAGTGAAGAGTAATGATGCTAAAAATTATGTGGTTCATGATCTATGTCTCCTAAGAGGATCAAACAAGAATAGTCTTAAGTGTCCCTCGGGACTTTAGTTTCATATTAGGAAGAATCTCTGGACTATGAAAGTGATTAAGCAGTGGAACAGGATGCCAAAAGTTGGAGAATCTCCTCTTGAAGACCTTCAAAGTAGACTTGATAATCTACCCTGTTGCCCAGGGTTGGCAGTAAGGTATGCTGTTAGAATATTTATTCAGGTGTATTGTGTTTAGGTTTATTGTTCAGGTATAAGTAGCTATAATTAAATAGATTCCTTATTTATCCTATCTCAAGATGATTTTTATTATTTAAAATATTATGTAGTATTTCCCATTATATTTTATTTCACCTCCTTCGTTAGACTCACTGACCTGTCATTTTGTTAGTCTAAATTGGAACAGGGTTAGAAAAACAAAACTGATTCAAAGAAAGAAGCTAAATGGTAGCCAGGTAATCTTTTGGAAACTAAAAAAACGAAATGATAGTTCAGTTTGGAGATTTTTATGCTTTGGAGTTGCAGCTGTGTGTTTATTCCTTATCTTAAAAATCAGGTTGTGGTTGCATGTGGGTATGCGTTTGTGTATAACTCCATTACCAGTCTTGCCATACTGTCTTTACTTACTCATTTATGAGCCTATCTCCTCTACTAGTCTATTTTCCATAACAGTATGGAAAGTGTCTTTCATTTTAGTGTCCCTTGGTCAAGAACAGTATTCCTTGATACAGTATTTCTCACATGGTCGGTGTACATTAAGTGTTGATTATACCAAACGATAGTGTTCTGTTAATACCCAAATCCTATAGGCATCTTTATTTGAGTTGCCATTTTTCTTTAAAGGCAAATTTGGCTTTTCAGCCAAAGGTACTCAAATACTGAATCATTCTCTTCTTCATGCATCTTCCTTGCCGTTCTCTATCCTTAACCCCAGATTTAAAACTACAAGTAAAAATAATTGTACTGCATAAGAAATGTTTTTCAAAGAAAAAAAAACCATAAAGATTAAAGATGGTTATCACAGAAGTGGAGACGTGGAAAGTTAGCTAGGTTTTCTACCATGGCAATGTATGATTCTAAAATACAAATGCTGTATATAAAGAAAAACTTAGAAAAGTTGAGATTGATGGATCAGCTTAGTTTGGATCATGCTAAATCCAAAATAGTCCAGTCAGTAGCAGTTTAAAAACTCTAAATTTAAATGCCAAATGCAAAAGATCTTTATTTGGAGGAGCAGATTGTTTAAAACATGTCCTGTATACATTCATGATATACATTTAACAATATAAAAATATATGCTTTTTGTATAGGTATACTCTGTTATTCTGTGTGCCTGTTATCTTTCCAATACAGATATGAGTATCACTGGGCAGATGGAACAAACATAAAGAAGCCTATTAAGTGCTCTGCGCCAAAGTATATTGATTACCTGATGACTTGGGTTCAGGACCAGTTGGATGATGAGACATTATTTCCATCAAAAATTGGTATGATTGTTTTGTATAATTGGGATCCATTATGCTTTATATAATTTTATATGTTTTTGGAACTTTCTGGCTCTCTTCCAGGAACCATACTAGCCTATCATATCTATCACAATATTTCTAATCTTACACATTTAAGTGCCTTATCTTTTCCATACCAAGTTTATCATGAACATTAAGTTAAACCTCCCTGTAATTTTAAACAGTGAGAATATCCGTATATCTTGGATAGTAACAAAATTTGGCCTGTGTTATAGAAAAGAGACTGGATACTGAGTAGGCAGCCAATATCATCTGCCATAGTCATATCCATTTCTTGTTTAGGGAAGAGTTTATGTAACTTATATTCAGTTTTACAGTGTATTTTCAGCAAAGAGGGAGTTTGAATTTATGACCACAGTGTGAATCTTACAGACTATGAAATCAAGCTAGGTGAGAAGAAAACCAGAAGATTTTGAGGGGTTGGCCTGTTAGCAACTTGAATGACATTTGCTTTTTTTTTTATTTGCTCTTAAGGGCTGACCTTTCAAGTGGAAATTGTTCATAGCCAGCTAGTTCATATGATTTTACCCTCTCAAACTTCTTACAACTTGTGTTTTCTGAAAAAATTAAGGATTTGTTCTATCAACGGACAGCTTTTTGACTACATTTTATATTTTTATTTATTTATTAAAGTTCATTCATTTATTATTTCTGAGAGAGAGGGAGGGAGGGAGGGAGGAGGCACACAAGTAGGGGAGGGTAAAGAGAGGAAGACACAAAATCCAAAGTAGGCTCCAGGCTGTGAGCTGTCAGCACACAGCGGGACTCAAACCCCAGAACTGCGAGATTGTGACCTGAGCGGAAGCTGGACGCTCAACCGACTAAGCCACCCATGAGCCCCTATATTTTGTACTTTCAGAGTTTGTGGTGGAGGAGACCACAATGTAAATAGTTGCTGTTATTATGGATTGTTTTAAACACATTTATTGAATGTTTAAACTACCTTGGAGCCTTTGTAATAAAAGGTCTATTTTTCAGGACTCCCTTACATACATCATAATCATTTTTGTTAAGTGCCTTCACCTTATCTTTTATCTCCCATAATATATTTTGTAACTTTTTATTTTGACTCAATTTCAGACTTTTAGAAAATTTGCAGCTGTGCAAAGAACAGGATCCTGTATATCGTTCTTCAGATTTTTTTTTCTTCTTCTAGATTTTTTAGTTGTCATCTTCTTACCATATTTGTGTGTGCACTCTCTCCCTCCCTCCCACCCTCCCTCTCCTCCCCTCTTTTCCCTGTCTCTTCCCCCTAACTACATATTTTGTTTTTCCTGAACTGTTTGAGAGTAAGTTATGTGTATGATGCCTCTTTATCCAAATGTACTTCAGTGTGCATTTCCTTAGAAAATCACAGTATAACTATCAAAGTCAGGAATTTAACAATGATGCAATACTGTTGTTTAACTTACAGGTCTTTTTCAGATTTTTCACATTTCCCCAATAATACCCTTTATAGCAAAAGAAAATCTTTGACATTTGCTTTCATTCACTTGTCATGTTTCTGTAGCTTTCTTTAATATGGACTATGTGTACTTCAGTCTTTTTGGTCCTTCGTGACATTGATGTTTTCGAAGAGGATAAGCATACTATTTTATAGTGTCCCTTCATTTTGGTTTGTCTTATGTTTCCTTGTGACCTATAATATTTTTAAGTGAGTGTAATGTGATGACACTGAATCCAGGAGTTTTAATATTTGCCTTATGTTTTGCCAAACTGGATCATTTTGCCAGTGTAACAAAGGACATGAAATTTTGTATTTTCCTAGTTTTGTATTTGTTTAGTGCTGTAAAAGTGCTCTAATTCATAAAACAATAAGCCTCATTGAGAGGGACTATAGCTGATTTCAGAATAAATGCACATGGGTGGCTCAGTTGTTTAAGCATCCAACTTTGGCTCAGGTCATGATCTCGTAGTTTGTGAGTTCGAGCCCCATGTCAGGCTCTGTGCTGACAGCTCAGAGCCTGAAACCTGCTTTGGATTCTGTGTCTCCCTCTCTCTCTGTCCCTACCTGACTTGTTCTCTGTCTCTCTCTGTCTCTGTCTCTGTCTGTCTCAAAAATAAACAAACATTAAAAATAAATAAATAAATGTAGACCTGGAGTAGTAATGAAATAATTTCCATAGAAAAAATATAAAAAAGTGTTGCAAGCATTTTATTTATTTTTTAAAAAATTTTTTTTAAGTTTATTTATTATTCTTGAGAGATAGAGACAGAGCATGATCAGGGGAGGGACAGAGAGAGGAGGAGACACAGAATCTGAAGCAGGCTCTAGGCTCTGAGCTGTCAGCACAGAGCCCGACGTGGGGCTCGAGCTCACAAACCGTGAGATCATGACCTGAGCTGAAGCCGGACGCTTAACTGACTGAGCCACCCAGGCGCCCCAACAAGCATTTTAAGTAAAACTGAACATGGTTAATACATTGTATTCAGCACATATTTGTATTGAGACTTGATGTTAAGAAATCTGAGGATATAAGTGTGAGTTTTAGCTTCATTACCATCTTAGGCATAAATTTATTTCCTTTTAGTAAAGTGGTAAGCACACAAGAAGCATTAAGGGGTGATGCTGAAGTCTAGTTCTTATTCCATGGAAATTTTAAAGTTTAATTTCATTCGTGATATGTTGAGAACTTCTGAAAAGTACAGTGGGTATTATTAAGTAGTAATTCACAAATATTTCTTTAAAGGGTTGTCTTGTTAATTTATGTTGCCATTTGTTGACAAACTCATATTGCTTTGTTCTTGTCTCTTGTTGTTAATAAGGGGGTTGTTTATCTATTTATTAGGTGTCCCATTCCCGAAGAATTTCATGTCTGTGGCAAAAACTATACTCAAACGCCTCTTTAGGGTTTATGCTCACATTTATCATCAGCATTTCGATCCTGTAATCCAACTTCAGGAGGAAGCACATCTCAATACTTCTTTCAAGCACTTTATTTTTTTTGTCCAGGTAAGTTGGAAACCTTTCGAGTTCTGATTTTCTTTTCTTTCTTCCTTTTTTTAAAATGTTTATTTTAGAGTGAGAGAGTGTGAGTGGGGGAGGGGCAGAGAGCGAGGGAGACACAGAATCCAAAGCAGGCTCCAGGCTCTGAGCTGTCAGCACAGAGCATGACTTGGGGCTTGAACTCACAAACTGTCAGATCATGACCTGAGCTGAAGTTGGACAGATAACCAACTGAGCCACCCAGGCACCCCAGGAAGCTTTTTTTGCTCAGTAAAACGCATTATGTGTAGAATTCAAAGGTGAATACTGCATCCATACTAAAGGTATCCTTTAGGATAAAATTTGCCATATCTCTCTAGTCTTTATGCTCTTCTCTACTTGCCATGATGATAAGGCCTTTTGTTTATAAATTCCACTCATCTCCAGGTTGGTGGCATGCAAGTCTAAAATGGATCTCAGAGGTCTTGCCTTGACATTGCTTCAGTTAACAGGCCATAATGGAGCGGCTGAATTAGGAACCTGGCTAATTGGCAGGCCTCCAGATGAACTTGGCCCCTTTACCATTTTAGCATTCCTCCTGATCCTCTTAACCCTCAATTCTCAATTCCTGTCTACCTTGGATCTTTTTCTTTTTCTTTTTTTTTCCTTTCTTTCTTTTCTTTTTTTTTTTTTTAAGCATATTCTGGCCTGGAAATGGGCTTTGTATATAACACCTTTTTCCTCCTCCTTTTTTTTTTTTTTTTTTTTTTTTTTTTTTTCAACGTTTTTTTATTTTTGGGACAGAGAGAGACAGAGCATGAACGGGGGAGGGGCAGAGAGAGAGGGAGACACAGAATCGGAAACAGGCTCCAGGCTCTGAGCCATCAGCCCAGAGCCTGACGCGGGGCTCGAACTCACGGACCGCGAGATCGTGACCTGGCTGAAGTCGGACGCTTAACCGACTGCGCCACCCAGGCGCCCCTTTCCTCCTCCTTTTTAAAATCACATGCTGAATAATTTTTAAGTTAGGTACTGTTCATTATGTCCAAAAGAGGAAAAAATTGCCCCAAAGAGTATTGCTATTCCAGAGGTCCATTGGTCTTTTCTCTGACTCTGGTTGACCTCCTCCTTCTCACTTTAGTTCTCAGGGGTGTAGACTAAGAGGAGTCCGATATTCTCATCCTGCTATAATAACTAGACAGCAAATAGGCAGGACTGAAAAAGAGGTGGAAATGGTTAAGCTGATGAGCTTCTTTTTGGTTGAGGTTGAGAGGGTAGATGGTAGGCAGAAGTCCAAGTCTTAAATCTGTTAGTTTTGTTTATCTGTGGGCATATACTCACAAATGCCCTCCCCTCACCCCATCTCTACTAAAGAAAAATGTGTCTATTTTCCCTCTCTACATACCCCCACACTAAAAGCACACATTTCATGTCTCAATTTCACCTATATAAACACATTTTAGATTATAACTTGCCAAAACTGTTGCTCAGAGGAATTACTTTACCATGGTATCCTATCTACAGACACCTATAGAAAAAAAGAAAATCTTGTCCCAAAGTTTGCTTCTGTGCTTTGGTTTAGACAGAAGAGGATTGCTAATGTTCAGGTTTTAGTGATTTAGGAGAGGATATTCTCCCTCCAGAAGGGTTACTTTTATCCTACTGTATGATCTTATCTGAAAATGCAATGTTATGTCTCAGCTCCTAGCAAATATTGATACCTAGCATTAAGCACATCTGAGCTTATTGAAATGTATTTCAAGACACTGTGACCTTCTTAAAGGTATTTCCATTAGTATACAGTCACCCCTTGTTGGTGTAAGAGGGACCTCTGCCCTAGACCTCACTGTTTAGAGAATCCTGTTCTGGTCATTCTCCAGCTGTATTCTCACAGAGTAAGGGACCCACAGGGCAAAGAACATACCTCCCAGATCCCTCTGGTTTGTGCTCTGGTACCTGATCTCAATTTTCTTTCCACATGGTCCCAGTTATATTTCCAAGTTCTGCATGGATCTTTTCCTTGGGTCCATTCTTTCAAGGGATGATCATATCTCTGATACGTGTACCTCTAGATCTTAGGGGTAGCGAGATGGCAGCAGTTTGTGAAGGTGTGTGACCATTGCCTACATAAACCAGCCAGGGTGTCCACACTCCTGCAAGTGAGGCTCCTTAAAGTTCCAGGTAGAGCTGGGGGTTGGAAGATCAGGGAGGTTTGCTGAGGGTCAGGGATAGGCTCTCTTCATGTTACTCCTTTCCAGTGCAGAATCCTGAGCAATCTTGAGAATTCTAAATTCGAATCTGCTTTCCTGGTCACTTTGAAGGTATATTTGTTAAGGTAGGAGGATAGAACATGTTTTATTTAACAATGTTTTAGCTTAATGTAAAATTTAATAGTCATATGCTATATATCCATTTGTGTTCTTAGTCCAGATCCCACAAATCTTAGGGGTAGGCTTGCTCTTAAATGCTTCTAATTCTTTCCCCCAGTACTTACTATAATGGTTGACATGATCATCTCAATAAGTGAATGAAATTGGGAGCTCAGAATGCCCTACCATGGCAGAATATGAGATTAGAAGTATAGACAGCCTATATTTATTTAGCCTTACGGTGTTATAGTTGTGGGGAAATCTGTTCAACATTGAAGCTCACAACGACAGGAGTGGAATTCATAAAGAAGCAAAAATTAAATCCAGGCTTTCTAATTTGTTTGTTATAGGATTTTGTTTATCATTTGTGGACTCCGTGTTGCTTATGTTACTCTCATGCTACATCTCATGATAGCTTGCTGATGTTTAAGTCTTTTACTCTTCATGTTCATGTAATGTTGAAATTTGCCTGAGATGCTAGAGTTTTTGGTCCCCACTTGTTTGACGATATCTAAATGGTTATTCCCTTTTAACAGGAAGCAGCACTCTCATTTATTGAGTATTCACTTTATGCCAGGAATTACATGAAGTGGTTAGCACACAGTATCACATTTAGTCCCTACAGTAATTTTACAAGGTAGGGGGATTTACCCTAGTATTACTACAGATGTGTACAATATCAGAAGTGCGTAAGTGATTTGCCTAAGTCAAGACACAGAGTGGGGGAATAGGAATACATTTTTTTGAAAAAATGATAAGACCCTTATTTACTTTGAAAGCTAATGTCCAACAAATGTTAATGGAAATCTGCTTTGGGATGAAATATAAATAATACATTATTACTATTTTTTCCTGCCTTTATTGTGTGTAGGAATTCAACCTTATTGATAGAAGAGAACTTGCACCACTCCAAGAACTGATTGAAAAACTCACCTCAAAGGACAGATAAAAGGACGCAGAGCTGTGCAAATTGTTCCTCAAATGAAGTGTGTGGAGTTTATTTGGATTTGGTTGTGTTTTATTTTTATCTCGGTCGTTTTTGTCATAGGTTTAGGGGGCTTGTTTGGGTTTCTTTTTTCTTTATTCTGAGTAAGTGAAACCATATTCAATTGCTAGAGGAAGCCAAGAACCATTCTCTGTAAATTTGATAGGGGGTAAGTTTTGTCTTAGTGGCATATGGTGGTTTTTTTTTGTTTGTTTTTTTTACTTGGTTTGCTTACTTGCAGAATTTTTGATAATACTGTGTGCTGAAAGAAAACGCTTGCTGATTGGACTGATGACAGTTGGGGGTTCTGTGTTGTGTAAATTGTGGCCAATTTCTGAAGTCCCCAAAAGACTTATGTTTTTAAGTGCCTTGGTAGGCTCACTTCTGAGGTGCAAAGCACAGACATAGAACTGAACAGGGCTTGAACAATATTAGGATTACTACCCAGGGCACTTACTGATGCATGTTTTAAAATGTCTATGATAAAAGCCATAGTTTACCAAAATTGGTGATCTCCAGCTTTTACTACATTAAAGAAACACAATTTGTAAAGGTGTGCATGTAGAACGTACAAAATTAGTATTTATTAATTATTTTTGATATTGATGGTAATTCTGTTCAACAAATGTTTAAAGTTCTACAAGCAGGTCTTTCTTCCATCTCTTGATATCTGTGATATTGAAACTAAAGGATGTTGAAGTGTAATACCTATTGCATTTTAGCTTCTTTCTACATGTTAACTGCACTCTAGGTGTAAAAATTCAGGTTTTATATAGGTTTGCCATCTTCAGAGGTGATGCTGAACTGTGAGGTTTCTTAGCAATTGCCAAATGAGCCATAAGTCTAGAGAATTCCCTTCTACTTTGAAGAGGAGGGGATGGATAAGAGTGTGTGTTTGGTTGGGAGGGTTTGTTTGTATGGGGAGCTATAGATGGAATTGTATGATGAGTCAAGTTCAGAAAGTCTTGTCTTAAAATCCTTGAGTAGAGTGGCATGAAGTTTTTAACCAATTTCTTGTAAACAAAGTCTTAGAGACTTCCTTTTAGGAATCAACTTCCATGAGAAGTTAAACATAAATTATTAATTTTAGGTGTAGACATTAAACATGGAATTTAAGGACTGTTTGGGGGAAATAGATCACTCTCCAGCATTTCCATTCAGTGAATGGAGCTGGTGTTTGCCTGTCATTTTAAAATGATACAGTACCCTTCTCTGCTTATGATAGGCCCAATTTGAAGCATTCTGACTTCTGATTTTTCTACTGTGAAAGGAAATCTTTTTCTTTGCAGTGATATCAAACAATGTAAGTGCTAATTTAGTAGTTATTAACTTTTACATTTTATTTGTCATGGCTTTCTAGTGAATTATTCCCATAAGTAAAAAGTTCAGAAAGTTAATTTTTAAAATAATTTTAACATTTTTCACTTCAATTTTAGTCTTGAGAAGTATCTTTTTCAGACTTCCTTTTGATTTTGTCATTTCTGGTAAGATCTGTTTCCTTCAGTTACAAATATGTATTCTTCCTTTAGTGTGAAATATATACCTTTTTCCTTGTGGAATAGAAATCTTGCTTTGAAATTATATAGACTAAAAATGGTCAGTAAGCGAGAATCTAAAATTAAATAAATCAGTCTGTCTTTGCCATTAACAGGGAGAGCAGTGATATAATTTAATGCCATTACAGTTATGATGACTAGGAACTGCCTTTTTCTCCATTTCATTTCTAACAATCATTCTCCAAGTACCAACAGTAGAAGTAATGGGAGAGCCTGGCAAGTATGTTGGACGTTCATTGGTAATGGTTATTGATAAACTGCAGTGAGAAGTAACTGATGTCCTTAAAACAAATATTTTATTACCTAGGTAGGTAATATCAATCCCTGTAGGTTGATTCAGAAATAAAATTTGGCATCAAGTGACATGGGGTCCTATTTATTGATGAAAATGAAGCATAATTATTCCAGTAGTCTTCTATACTGCGTTGGACTTTGTATCATCCTAGTAACAAAGGGGTTGCAAATAGCCAAGTGTAGAAAATACTGAAAAATCGTTCTTGCTCTTTTAAGCCTTACACAGTAGTACACTGTAAAAATGGAAGGATGTTTCTATAAAATAATGTTTAGTACTAGGCCCTACTTTCCTACTGTGTGTAGATAGGAGTTTGTTGTCACTGTGTCAGAATCTCAGGTGCCTGCTTCTGAGTATTCCTTTAAACAGAGGTATTATTAGGAAGTAAGGAGATAATGTACGCATGGATATGATAACAAAGTAGAGAAGTTCTCCCAGGGAGAGGCCTGGCATTGTACATGGGGTTACATGGCCACAGGTAAGGAAACACCCACCAGAGCATGTGAGAAATAACCAGTTTAACAGAACTTGCTTTGATTTGATTAGTTTCCATGAGCGTTAATAAGATGCCCTTTATAAAATAAGGATCAAATCCTGGTTTTGTAGCACTTTGCTTACGAATGTGTATTGGATTCTTCCCAGATCTCTTAATTTAGTTTATAAATAACCAAGATAATGATTTCCCCCCTGCTCTTTATACAGAGATTTAAAGCAGAAGTTGGTTTTCTCATCCACTAATTAAAGCATAAAATATCAAGTAATAAGTTAACATAGTATTATTATCACAATGCTTTGGTTAAGTGTTGAAATGAAGCAAGTTTTAGGAGTTATTTTAAATGATGGAAAATTAATAATCCAAGAGTGAAAATCTTTCGGTAAGCAGTAGATGGTGCTACTGGCTCTCATTTGCTGACTTGATTGTTCTGTTGCCCATAAAAACCATGGCATTAGACTTCATTAAAAGAGTAAGCATGTGTTAGTTGGCTGGTAGAGGCTTTGGAGGTCAGTTTACTTTACATCGAAAGATTTTACATTGCTCTTTCTATTTGTGTTATTTGTAAATGGTAAAGGGTGCGCATAAAATGTATTGGCTGGGGGAAGACAGGTTTAGTGTATAATATATCTCAGATTAAGTTACTGCCTGGCTTATCAGGAAAGATAAAACACTACAATCTCTTATCTTCAGGAAATACAGATGATGTGGATATTTATATTTTACATGTAATCACCAGACTCCATTTTATGTATTAGCATTTTCCTTGCTTATGGGAAAATAGCAAAATGACATTTCTTTTATACCTTTGTGTACACCCTCTCTGAGAGAGGTTTTGATAACCACTGAAATGGTGAAATGTGAGATACAATTATTAAGTTAGTTGTAGGACTTTCTTTTCAAATAAGTATGTCATACCTTAAACATCCAAATGAGAGTTGATCTTCAGAGTGGTTCCTGTGGGAGCATTATTCTTTCTAGCTATGCTTTGAGGGTGTAATGTTTTTGGAGCATTTTCAGAGATGCCTTGAGAATTGGTTTATGACTATGCAAGAAAATCTATTTCATCATTTTAGTTGCACCGAAGACTTTTTTGGCAGCTTAGTAAGACCTAGCTCATTCACCAAACTTAACTCTACTTTGCTGTTTTCTTAGAACTAAACCATTAGGGAAGTTCAAAAGACTGCCATAGGCTCTGAATTTGCAGAAGAGAATGTTTTGAGCATTGGTAGCACCATTTAATAAAGGAATAGTTTCCTGATGTCTCTACTTTGAAGTACACAGTGTCATTTGGATGTATAGGTTTTATTTAATTTTTACAAATTTAGTTTAATTACCTTATTGTTAAATATAATAATTAAAAAATCAAGGTCTGTCTCTTGTTTTCTACTTTCGTTTCTTTCCCTGATAGCTTCTGAGTTTTATCTCAACTACTATAAGATAATTTTGATTGAAGGGACAGTATGAAAAAATGGATCCAATATTTAATATAGAAGTAGCTTAAGATAACAATAGCCTTTACCTTTGTCCTTTTTTTTAAACATTATTTTCACTCAAATGAAAAGACTGCAGATCATTGTACAAAGAAATTGGAATAAATTTTATATAATAATTATGCTGAATGTTAAACCTGTGTATCACAGATAAAATATTTAAAATTGTATAATCATTTCATATATCATTTATAACTTTAAAATTTTTGAATGTCTTTTTAAAAGATATGGGACCATAAGTATATTTGTAACTTGAAAATGTGACTGCATACCAAGGGGAAAAGTTATTTTGAAACTTTTCTGAAATATTAAAGAATGTACCAATTTTTAGACATGCTATTCTAGATCCACTCCTAAAATAATTTAAATAGTAGAGTTTTGTCATAATGTTAAGATTCACCCACAGCAATTACTGTTTTTCAGTTTAATGGTGTATGATATTACTAGAGGTAAAGATATCTTAAGATTTATTGGAAAAATTTAATTTTAAGGTATAGTAACAGTTCTGACTACAAACAATTTAAACTTTTAAGATGTTCCTAACAAGTTAATCGTAGAGAATAATTTATTGTAAAGGTATAATACTATGTTCCATGTCTGCCACTTATAGCTGAACAAAACCTAAATTTTGACAAAAGACAGGAAATGCATATTAAAGTATTGAATAATCTCAGTTTTGCAAGTATGATGCCAGTTCCTTTTCTGTGTGTAATGCTATACAATAGAGCATTTTGGGTTACAGTTCTCAAAGATAGATAATGAAAGCACTGGCCTGTTTTTAGCTCTGTTGGCTTGTCATCTCCTTTTCCTTAAATTACTTCCTTACGCTGTTGACTTCCCACCTCTCAGCCTCCATTGCACTAGGAGAACAAAACAGATGGGTTGATTGTGCAGGTCCTTGTTAGTGGTTCTGAAGCACTTTCTGTAATCCACTGACAGAAGTGTTGGCAGGTGCAACTTACATAAGCATTTTTGGTTTGTTCTGGTTGACAGCTTTCTTGAAGTTATGTCACTGAAGCTGAGATTATTAGTAATTTAAAATTTTCGTTAATATTTAATTTTTCTTCTGTGTATTAAATTTTTATGTGTTGGTGTTTCTTACAGGTTTGTACATATTTTCATTTTCATTTTCTGAGATAATAGATTAGTGCATTTCCATATTAAGAACACATTTCTCCTTAAATTGTTCTGCAGAAATAACTATTTTTGGGGGAAATAGTTTTTTACAGTCACTAAATTGTATGTGTTATTTTTGTACATGCATAACTAAGGTGGTAAGGGCCCTAATCCTGTAGGGAATGCTTAACTTTTGTTCTATTTGAATTTTTCCATATGTTATTACTTAAAATTATCAAGGAACAGTGTCATGAAATCTAGGTTGAGAGAGAGTACAATAAACATGACAACTCTTAAAGTTTGAGTAGAGATAATTTCTGATGACAAAAGCATAATCCTGCCAGTGCCATATAATGGAAGCCTATTCACATTGTGTAATTGCAGAGAATGTGCAAGACAACGGATCCTGCTCTCATGGAAACACACAATTCTCTTTATTTTTAAGTAGTTGGATGGGGAAAAATGGTCTGAAATATGAAATGAAACATGAATGCTATATTGAAAAGTGTGCCAAGATTACTCAAATTCTAGTTATTACAGATCAAAGTTTAACTGCTTCATCATTTTACTTTAAAAGGGATACTGAATGTCAGAAAATCTGTAATATGTTTAATTGAAAGATGTAAATAATGTATACAGACTTGTATGTGATGGGATGGGAAATATTTAAATTCTAGGTTTTTTCTAAAGGAAGAAACTGAATGTTTATTTAAAAAATTAATAAATAGTTATGTTTGGCCATGAATCCTGCATTATTGATTATTTTTGCTGTAGATGCTCCCACATTGAACACATTCCTAGAAAAATATTGTAAGTTTGGAATATGTTGAACATTAAATTTTTTCTAATGTTTACAACAACCTCAGAGGTTGGTATCTCAGTATCTTGCATGCTAGAAAACTGAAGCTCGGGAATTGTACAAATCACTGATTAGGACCAGGATTAGAATCCAAATAGTCTTGACCCTGAAGCTAATGTTTTTGTTTGTTTTCTTTAAATATTCTACTACAACAAATAATTATTTGTTGACCTTTCTGTCAAGCTTTTATCAAGTATTTTATCTTTGTTATAGACCATTAAAGAATATTAATAAACAGGAGCACCTGGGTAGCTCAGTCAGTTGAGCATCCGACTTTAGCTCAGGTCATGATCTCCCAGTTTTGAGTTCAAGTCCCACATCTGGCTCACTGCTGTCAGCCTGTCAGCACAGAGCCCACTTCAGATCTTTTGTTCCCCTCCCTCTACCCCTCCCCTGCTTGTGCTATCTCAAAAGTAAATAAATATTTTTTAAAAAAATATTAATAAACAGTATTGGAGGATCTTCATTTTACCCTGATACCTAAGTTCTAAAAGAAAGTATGTATTTTAGAGTATTCTCATATTCTAGAGAGATTTATTAGAAGCTTTTGTGTTTGGAACATCAAGTCACCAAAGTATCCCAGTGTCACTAATTGGTATTTGTAGAAAAAGCTAGGAGTACACTTCTCTAAAGAAGACATCCAGATGGCCAACAGGCACATGAAAAGATGCTCAACATCATCCTCATCAGGGAAATACAAATCAAAACCACACTGAGATATCACCTCATGCCAGAGTGGCTAAAATGAACAAATCAGGAGACTATAGATGTTGGAGAGGATGTGGAGAAACGGGAACCCTCTTGCACTGTTGGTGGGAATGCAAACTGGTGCAGCCACTCTAGAAAAGTGTGGAGGTTCCTCAAAAAATTAAAAATAGATCTACCCTATCACCCAAAAATAGCACTGCTAGGAATTTACCCAAGGCATACAGGAGTGCTGATGCATAGGGGCACTTATACCCCAATGTTTATAGCAGCACTCTCAACAATAGCCAAATTATGGAAAGAGCCTAAATGTCTATCAACTGATGAATGGATAAAGAAATTGTGTGGCACAAAAACAGACACATAGACCAATGGAATAGAATAGAAACCCCAGAAATAGACCCACAAACGTATGGCCAACTCATCTTTGACAAAGCAGGAAAGAACATCCAATGGAAAAAAGTCTCTAACAAATGGTGCTGGGAGAACTGGACAGCAACATGCAGAAGGTTGAAACTAGACCACTTTCTCACACCATTCACAAAAATAAACTCAAAATGGATAAAGGACCTGAATGTGAGACGAAACCATCAAAACCTTAGAGGAGAAAGCAGGAAAAGACCTCTCTGACCTCAGCCGTAGCAATCTCTTACTCGACACATCCCCAAAGGCAAGGGAATTAAAAGCAAAAGTGAATTACTGGGACCTTATGAAGATAAAAAGCTTCTGCACAGCAAAGGAAACAACCAACAAAACTAAAAGGCAACCAACGGAATGGGAAAAGATATTTGCAAATGACACATCGGACAAAGGGCTAGTATCCAAAATCTATAAAGAGCTCATCAAACTCCACACCCGAAAAACAAATAACCCAGTGAAGAAATGGGCAGAAAACATGAATAGACACTTCTCTAAAGAAGACATCCGGATGGCCAACAGGCACATGAAAAGATGTTCAACGTCGCTCCTTATCAGGGAAATACAAATCAAAACCACACTCAGATACCACCTCACGCCAGTCAGAGTGACCAAAATGAAGAAATCAGGGGACTATAGATGCTGGAGAGGATGTGGAGAAACAGGAACCCTCTTGCACTGTTGGTGGGAATGCAAATTGGTGCAGCCGCTCTGGAAAGTGGTGTGGAGGTTCCTCAGAAAATTAAAAATAGACCTACTCTATGACCCAGCAATAGCACTGCTAGGAATTTATCCAAGGGATACAGGAGTACTGATGCATAGGGGCACTTGTACCCCAATGTTTATAGCAGCACTCTCAACAATAGGCAAATTATGGAAAGAGCCTAAATGTCCATCAACTGATGAATGGATAAAGAAATTGTGGTTTATATACACAATGGAATACTACGTGGCAATGAGAAAAAATGAAATATGGCCTTTTGTAGCAACATGGATGGAACTGGAGAGTGTGATGCTAAGTGAAATAAGCCATACAGAGAAAGACAGATACCATATGGTTTCACTCTTATGTGGATCCTGAGAAACTTAACAGAAACCCATGGGGGAGGGGAAGGAAAAAAAAAAAAAAAAGAGGTTAGAGTGGGAGAGAGCCAAAGCATAAGAGACTGTTAAAAACTGAGAACAAACTGAGGGTTGATGGGGGG